>NW_025110123.1:83609-125089 GCF_011392965.1 Frieseomelitta varia | reverse complement strand
GATATTATTAATATTAAAATTAAAAAAATATTGATATTATTAATATTAAAATTAAAAAAATATTGATATTATTAATATTAATATTAAAAAAATTATAATTTATATAACCATGAAAAATACATGTTCGGCTCGAACGTATTAACGGAAATCCGCATTGTGAGGCAACAAAGGGGGTAGAGATTCGAAAGGAGCGTGCAATCGATGGCTCGCCACGCGATTTAATGCGTTTATCGAGGTATTGAGGCATTCCTCGTCTTTTTGCGTGGCCCCTCGCTTCGAGAATCGTGGGACCTAAGGCGCTCGTGGTCCGTTGCTGCTCGTTACACGCATACCAGAGGCAGCAGCCCTGTACACAGCCCTGCGTCACCCCTTAACGCGCCGGAGCAGCACTCACGCTCAACTTACTACCCATCCTACGTACAGGGTGCGTCCGAAAGTTACGTTCAACCCCCCCGCATTAGACTACGCTTGTTCAAAAACTGGACAAATTAAATAATACTTTTATATACACACAACGAAAAGTTAATCGTATTAGTAAATATGCATGCAACTTCGAAGTTCTACGACCCAAGATAAATAGTGAATATTAAAAGTAAATAAGTAGTTTTGAGAGGCCGTGTATATAAGTGAGTGCTTTCACGAAGTAATTCTTCGTGAAAAGATATGGAAAGAAGTAGAGAAAATTTAAATTCTTTCAAATATCATATTAACTGAACTATCTGTTGTTTTAATTGAATTTTAAATAAAAACAATTTATTTATTTATGTTTTTGATATATTTTAGCATGTAGAATAATCAGAAAACCGATATCCAATCGATAAATACACACGCACTAAACAAATCTTCAAATTCGATTTTCTCAAAGACTAAGGCTTCGAACGAAAATTTTTATTCGATATTTTTAGAAGAAATTATTTTGCATTCTTTTGTATATAATTTTCGGTCGCACCCTGTATGTATACATGTATGTACGCCATGCGCACCAACACACCAAGCTCGAAAGAACAGAGACCGAGATCACAATGCCGATAGCGATCGATTTTTCGACCACACGACTGCCGACCATGGACCATTCAATGGATTCTGTTTTTTATTTTTTATTTTTTTTTTTTATTATTTGTCCCTTAATTGGAAAATTTTGCAAAAATGGAAGCATTCTTCAATAATTTGATATTCTACAATTATTCTTGTTAGTTGATGATTCTTCACGCTCAGAGTTGTTTTCTTTTATAAATTTTTTTCCAACTCGAAATTTCTTTGATTGAAAGAAAAATCACAGAGTATGCAAAAAACCATTTACAAAAATGATTATTTAAATATATTTGTCATAGAGATCTATTTTATATTTTACTTCGTGTTATGTTTATTTTATTTTTATTTTCATTATGTAGATTCATTAAATACGTGCATATTTGATAGTAAATCATTATTTTCCATATTATTTTGACATTCGACGATCAAAAAAATTTCAATCACGCGAAAAGATGTTGATCTTAGTGAACGCATGCGTTCAAGGATAATTAAAATTGAAACTATCCTGAGAACAAGCGTCATGTAAATTAATCAATGCTAAATCCCAAATTATTTATACGAAAATAATAAAATAACTAGTTGGAATAATTCACGTTATTTCAAACTGTCATTTCGTTTTCATCTTTATTTCAAATAAAATTTGTGCAAACCTTGCCACACAGTAAAGTTGGCTACATCCTCCCATCGTGGTTGAACACAGAGTTACGTTATCGACACTGTGTTCACTGTTATGATTATACAGTGTAAACTTCTACCCCGATATATGTCCCCCAAGGAATAGCTTGCGAATTCCGCGAATCCCTTCTAGCCGTTTAACGTAACGTATCCTTTTTGTAAACGATAGAAGTTTCATTGGGTTGCAGGAACGATGCCGCGTGTCGAATGGTGCTTACGTCTCGCTTACAAATGTGCATCCTCCTTGAATTTCATGAATGCGTAATTATTTCTTTGTATTACTTCTTCGCTGCTAACGACCACGGAGGTACACGCAAATTTTTTTGCGAATTAACTTGTTTGAACTTCGTCCGATGTTGACTTGTATTAAGAATGCAAATAAAAGTCGAATTAAATATCTTTGCCAAAATGTTGTCTACGTAATTTTTATGTATAGGAGGTTCTCTGCGATATAGCGGTAGAACCGGTCAGGGAGTGATTCTACATTGCAAGAAACATAAATAATCTAACCTAACGTCAGTAAATTTAAATAAGTTATAACTCTGTTATATTATACATACTATAACTATACTGTAAATAAAGTATAATTATTTTCTTGAAAAATTGATATATATATATATATATATATATATATATATATATATGTTATTTAAAAATTTCAATTTCTTGCCCATTATATTTTTTGTATTATTTATATTATTTCTTTTTCCCTGTTTTGATTTTTCTTAATACATAGAGACAAGTGTTTTAAAAATTACATTGATATATATTAATTATTTAAATAATATTTATACAAATATTTAAACATAAAATGAACAAAACTGAAGTTATTTCCAAATTATATTATATTTTTTGTAATTTATATCCCTGTTTTGATTTTTTTTTAACACAAAGAGACAAGTGTTCTAAAAGTTACATTGATATATATTAATTATTTAAATAATATTTATACAAATATTTAAACATAAAATGAACAAAACTGAAGTCATTTCCAAATTGCATTATATTTTTTGTAATGTATATTATTTTTTTTCCCTGTTTTGATTTTTTTTTTAATACAAAGAGACAAGTGTTCTAAAAGTTACATTGATATATATTAATAAGTATTAATTATTTAAATAATATTTATACAAATATTTAAACATAAAACAAACGAAACTGAAGTTATTACCAAATTGCAGAGAATTTTGAGGAAATTTAAGCATGTGAAAATTTCTGGAAGGCACAAAATTAATATAAATAAAATATCTAATATCACAGATATTTAATCAATGAAATAAATTTCTATTTAATTTCTATTTCATTCGAATGCATGAAAAATATTTTGAACTTGTTAAAAGGATATAAAATTCATCACATAAAATATATAACTTCGCAAAAACAATGATGTGACAGAAACTATCCATCAAACTTTTTTATTATTACTATTTATATTAATAAAACAAAGTATTTCCTTGCAACAACGAACTAAAAATTATTATCAACCTAAAATTCCGTTTCCCTTTTCAAAGCTCATTTTCGATACAACAGTCGCGACAAATCGAACCTCGTCGTTAATCAAGTCGATTTGCAAATTCACGCGACAATGACAAACGTTAATTAGCACTGCAGTTATGGCAAACGTCTAGAGACGCAATTACGTTTCTAATTTACGGCTAAATTAAAACGGACTGTCTTAAGACCAGCTGGTGTCAATGTCCTACGATTCTCACAGTCTTATCTTGTTATACTGTACTTTACGTGAAATTCATTCACGATTTTCAGTTTGGTATAAAAAGATCGCTTTGCTCGACCGTTACCCGATCACTTTACGCTTCATGAAGCAGTGAGAAACGAAGGATACACCTGGCCAGGTGCTCCGTACTACTGGGTCAATATGTGCACGTGATAATACTGCTGCAATACCATTGCAACGCATTTCCTCTCGGACTTTCTGTACAGTGGCTAACAAAAATTAATGTTTAAACATTTATAGAATTTTTGCGAATTATTTTCTAATACGCTTATTTTATTTCAATGTATTTCTAAATTTGTAAATTGTATTTCTAAAAAGGATGTCTTGATTTTGTTTGTATTTGTTTATAACAGCGTTATTAAATTAATTTTCATTTATATTAAAATAAGTATTCTGATTATTGGAAGAATAAATTTCAGCTCGAAAAAGTTGTCAAAAGGCTTTAAGTTACTATTGTCAGTTCCTATTGTCAGTTACTTTTACTGTTACTTTCAATTCAACATCTCTCCGTTATTAAGAAATTTTCTGAATTTAACAGTTTCTTAAGGAAACAAAAGGACAAAGCTTCTCAAGGAAACAAAAGAAATTCGAAACAGCATTGTAACAACTTCTAAATTGGAATTGACATTGGAATAATTTGTTTAAAAATTTACTTAGTACACTGTTATTACAAATATACAAATATTGTATATGTGATATATAAATTATATTATAAAAATAATATAAATTACAATAAAAGGTATAAAAAGTGTAAATCAAATATAAATTATAAATATTAAATACATAATGTATCAATTAATATTATTGACATTAATATATTAGATATATATAAATTATAATTATAAATATGTATATATATATAATATTAATATATCAAAAATATAAATTATAATCTATATTCTTCGTTTGAATATCGTATCATTAATTTCCTTAAAATATTAAATATATTTATTTGTTAAAAAAAAGAACAATTGAGATATAAAAATCCTCAAGTCGCAGCAGAACCGAATCCTTCGAAACTGATCAATTGTCATTGAAGAAAAATCACTTTAGATTTGGACTGATACGTTCACAACTTCACACCGGTGACAGTTTCAAAGTAACCACCGGAAAAAGGACCTGGATAAGGAAGGTTCCTTACGACAAAAGCGACAGGAAACTGACCGCACCAACTGTTACTTATACAACCACCACTCAACGACCCTCGCTAGCCGTTGCTAATTATGGAACAATTCCTTCCTTCCTTCCTTCCTTCCTTCCTTCCTTTTCTTTCTCGCACCATCATTTTTAAGGAAACCATTATTTCAAGTCACTGCATCGGTTACCAACCAGAACGGATCAACCGTCGAGCAAAAGCAATTATTTAATTGCACATTCTCTGCGTGCAGCTAACGTATCTTCCATGAGTGGACAACGAAGCTTTTGTCCCTTTGGAGAGAGAGACGGAGGAGGTTAGGTGCAGGAGGAACGTCGCACACCAAGGGTCTTTCTCTGCCTCGGTGTAGGTTTACACATCGTGCGAAACTCTCACGATGGTTCAGTTTAAAAGATAACGAATCCTTATGAAAATAAGAGAGAGGGAGAGAGAAATATGTATTTGAACCCTTCTCCCTTGTCATGCAGGGATTGACGTCAATTTCTTGCCGCAGGGAAGAAATTTCTACGGCATCTCTCAAGGTTGACCGAGGTTGCAAACGAGTCGAAACAAAACACGAGACAACGTTCGAATAACTAAATGATTCAATTGGTTTTTATTGGTATCGTATGATTTACAAGATTTATAAGACTGACTTGGTTCAAAGTTAGCCTTATTATCTAATTAGTTTAACACATCGGTTGTTAAATTGTAAATTATAAATTTATTTAGTTGTGATAAATTTGCTTGAGAATGTTTGTTGTGAGTAATTTTTAAATTAACAAGCAACATTTATTCACGCTGCTATACTTATCTATCCAACGTAAGTAACAAGTTTTTATATCATTCCTCAAAATATAACACTAAAAAGACGAATGAACTTGCTGCACAACTTATATTTTATACATTTTGAGATATTCGATGGAAGAACAAAACTTTGAATAAGAATATAAGAATTTCTTCCAATTTCCAATGCTTTTAATTTCAATCGTTCAAATTTTTCACTAAATCGATACCATGAAAATACGGAGATTGCGTTTAGGGAGAATTTTTTTGGACGACGATTTTCGTGGAACGATCTCGGTTAACCGCGGGATACGGTTCGCCGTGTCGCATCTCGATATAACCCCCTCCGTAAAAGACAAAGGAAAGAGCAGCTTGGTTCTTTGTTTTAGCATCGAATACCGTAATATATTCGCATTGTTCTCCGTGGCCGGTTTTTGCCGAAGGCTAACGGCGGCTTGCCCTCCAAAGGCAAAGACTCCTTGCGTCTCTGATGCAGAGAGAAAAGAGCAGAGCCTCCCTCTCCGAACCCTCCCCTTCTCACTCGTGATATATTGACTACCCGACTCATTTTATTCGAGGGAACATAAAGCAGCCTTGTGTATATTCGCATGAAAATGTTAACACGCGCTACCCCCACGAAAGCGCGAATTATATTTATACGCCGGGTTTCGCGGTGAAGATCGAGATCGGATCGAAAAGGGGCCCCGCGGTAGCGCCAGTTTCTTGTCAATTATGCAAAATAGATTAGATAGATTAATATAACGTCTCATTCAAACCTCCATCTCACATTTTATCTTTTCCCTCGCATTTTTCGAGTAATGTTGAATTTACCCCTTTGCCTCCCTACATTAACGTTATTGTGTTATGCAAATAATTTACACAGAATTTTTGTCCATCATCGTATTATTTTCAAATTAAGATCGTAACACAATATGTACTCGACTTTCGTTTCACGTGTACTGGGTTGATTTAGATATAAATCGTATTCGAAGGCCAAGAACCGGATCATATTACATTGTCTACTCTTTTCACTTCGATAAGGCGAAGTCGAATGTTAATAAATGTTCTAAATATGTTCGCAGTACTTAGTATTTTGCGAATTGTAAGGAACGAAGACCAATAAATAAATCACAAATGCATTTTCTTTTTTTTTACTATTAAATAATAACAGAAAACAAGAATCCATTGACAGGGGAATAAATATATTTAGTCGACAAGCTTTTCCCTAATATAAATTGCAATTTGTGATCGTGCGATTAATTACTAAATTATCTATCATTGTGGATGTTAGAGGATAGTACACAACCATTTTAGATATTTTCTTAATCTAAATCGCAAAATATAGTTTCATGGAAAACAGATTTACAGTTTCTTTACAGTTTTCGATTGATATGTTATCCGAAACAAAGTAAAATTAAGGTTCAGATTTTTCTCAAATAATTTTCGAATTTTTTTAGATAGATCTTTCTAGTATATAGTTTCTATGCGTGCAAAATGTAAGAAAAAGGAAAGAAAAAAAGATTCTTCGATTTCTTGAAACGAACGTGGCGGTGCTTAGGTCCCTTACTTAATACTCAACTACCAAATATCCACTAAATANCACACACACACACACACACACACACACACACACACACACACACACACACACACACACACACACACACACACACACACACACCAAATTGTATATATAAAAATATATATACTAAATTATATAAACAAAAATATATCCACTGCGATATTAGCAGCAAGATAAAAATACAGAAGTAATTAATCTGAAGTTGGGATGATCATTCAGCAAGACTGTAGGAAATTAATTCGCGGAATGCAATGCTAATTCGTTTAATAAAGAGATTGACGAATACTTTATTATCGCAGTGCGTGGATGCAAACGTTGAAAGTACCGCATGCCGTGCCTCTCGAGAGCTTTTGTTACTCGCGCCGCGATAACAAAGCGGCCGCCTACTAATCTACTGCTATCGCCAGACTCGGCCGCGAGAAGAAATGCACACCGATGAAAGCTGAAAGTGCAAATAGCAGGTAGTTACCATTACATGCTTGAATGAAGAGAAACAAGCAAGCGCCCTAGAGATCAACTCAAAAAGATAATTTACTAGCAAGCAAACAAAAATCCAATTACACAAGCTTGAAAAATGTGTAAACATCATTAGGGTTGAGAATTATTTGTATGGTCAAATTTCTGAAGAAAACTCGAAAATTATTAAATCTGTTCTTTCATATCATAATATACACTTCTGAATGAAAAATATTTGACTTTGAATCATCTTCTGTAATAACTTTAATTAATCCATAAAAAGAAGGGGACGAGGTCATTTGAGTATAGAAGAAAAATATTTGTATGATTAAATGAAATAAATATAAGATAATAACAATAAATGTTTGTATGTTTTTCTCTTTCATTGGAATTACAATTCAAGAAACTGAAGTGAAAGAAGAATGTAGTGACAAACGCGTTTGCTTACAGATATTCCATAAAAAACGAAATATTACTATCGGAGTCAATTATGTAATTTTAGCAACAACATATGTTCTTTAAACATGTACAATTATTTGATATTAATATTAATATATTATTAATATATATATATTCATGTATTATTTCATAATTACTTTTCGAGAAATTTTTCTTATACTCTTATTTTTCTTCATTTGACACGCTTAAATTAGCCCTAGCGATCGCAGAATTTGCCGCGTCGAAAGCTCGTCATCCGTCGCGAGAGGGCGATTTTTCAGGGTTGAATGTGTCTACCGTCGTCGCTGTTGACGAGCCAGCGGCATTTCAAAGAAGAAATCACAATAAATCAACGTCAAACAGACGATCTCGCCAACGAAACAATTATGTTGCTTAATTCGAATTCGAGTTCGTTCGCTCATGTGCAAATTACATCGACTAGGTATGATACAAGCGGTAGGTTAGTTAAAAGAAAGCCTGGACTACTGGGTTCGAATCGATTACTACTGCGTAATTATTCTCCGAAATTCTGCTCGTAAAAGTACGGACTTAGACAGCGCAGTGATGACGGGAGAGAGGAAAAAAAAAAAATATACAAGCAGCCTAATTATAGGTTTAGATACGGCTGACGATATTTCATATCGGATATCTCTTCGTCTCCTTAATCGAGCTCGCAGAATATTGTATACATATATACATCATTATTCAATAAAATGCGACACTATGTGTGTATTACGAATACACACATTTATGCTTGTAATGCGGAGAATTTCGCCTCACCACAAACCACAATGTAATTAGTTACTCTCTACCGCTTGTATGTACTCAAGCACGCAATCATGAACGTTGGAATTGTCAGTTAGGTTAATTTCACCTCTGTGAATTAATAATGAATTAATCGATTAAAAATCGAACCGCGAAATAATGTCTAAATGCAATATGAGGTAGAAAAAATATTTTTTAGTTTGTTCTAGAGCCATTGAAATGAAATATCAAGAGAATCGTTGAAATCATCTTTTGTAATGTCTATTTTGTAATGTTGAAAATTAGAATTCAAATAAAATTAAAATAAGTTACATTGATTCTAAATCATTGACATCATTTACTATTTCCTCATGGAATTAGCAGACTGTGAATTATCTATTAAAAAAAAATCTACTCGAGTGACGCGTTAAAACTTAACTACGCAATTTCATTTCGATGTAATATTGCGTGTTCATTTTAAATATCAATACCTGTATCGAACTCGCTTGTATTAATTTGTATTAATTTATAAGTTTCATAATTAAAAAAGTAATTAGAAACAAAAAAAACTTTTCGAGAAACAAAATTATAAATCGATGCTAAATTGTAAAATTAAGTTTGACATTATACTATTCTTAACCGTAGTAAGAACAAAGTTTTCGAGTTTCTTTTTTTTTTTTTAATAAATAATTCAATTCAAATCAACGCAACTTGCGCTATCGAAAATAAAATTCTTTCGAGACTCAATATTTAACAATAAGAAGTGCAATAAATTCTCATTGAAATTTGACTGCTTGTTACTCGAATACCGAGAAAAACACTACTCCGACTGATGTAGACATATATTTTCTTTCTTTACAGGGATCGAATACGATCCCCAGAGAGAAACTTTGTGTTTAAATGCGCAACGTTCGCGCCGTAGGAAATGAATACACGTCGCCGGTGCTTTTTCTCACGTTTCTCACACAGGTTAATGAACCAACAATTCAAGTTAATTTCTTACTTTACACATTATCACGTGTCGTTAAATTTATTGTCGATAAAGTAGAATTTCACATAAAATAAATGTAACCAAGTTTACTAATTCGAAACAATGTAGAATAATTCAAGTTACGTTTAACATCTACTTATTTCTGTTTATTCTGCACCTAACAAGATGCAATGTACGATTATTCTTAGATATCACTTCGAATGGGAAATCCACAATGAAAACTCATTTGACGACAAATATATTGAAAAATTCACTTACCTTGACGAAAGAGTGAAATTTCACTTTGCTGGGAGAAACAGGTGGACTGCCAGGTGGTAGCTGGTTCCCCGGTACTTGAAGAAGATTCTGCACCTCGAGCAAATATCCTTTCCTGGCGTACCTGCTTTTAGGGCTGCTTTGAATGTCCCCCTCTATCTTCGACTTTTTGATCAGCTTCAGATTCTCTTTGACGTTCTTTCTGAGTATTACGTGGATCAGTCTTCTGGTATTGGCTTTCGAGTCGTTCATGCAAATTGTCCTCCACGTTTTCGACACCATGCTGACCGAACAGAGATCCTGCGGCCCGAGAAACGACAGTATCTTGGACACGATTCTCCAATGATTGCTCCTGTCGCCAAGAAGCGACAATATATCCACCGTTTCTCTACCCGTGTAATCCGGCGTGGCTCTTGTGTAATGCAAAGCACCGGACAACGCGCAATGACTGAAGTCCAACCTCTTTGGTTTGATCTCGGTGATCGTAGCGAGACTCGTAATCGGGTATTTACTTGGCTTTTGAGTGTCCGTCGAACTAATCGGTGGACTAGCGTTTATATAGTTTGGCGACAGAACGATATGAGACGGTGGTACCGGCGACGACGTTTTCCGCCTGGGCGAGACCTGAGTTATCATTTGAGGCGTACTGTGCCTCTGGGTACGCAAATCCGATTGAAGAGGATCTAATCGTATTCTGTGATGCCTCTTCGACGAGATACATGACACCCTGGATTTGTATCCTGAAATAATCGGCGTATAGCCACCGGACTGAGGAGTGAGGGACACGTAACCGCTATCAACGCTGTCATACCAGCTACGATTTGTCGAATTTATCGAGATGCGCGGTGTCTCGTTGACGTTAATATTCTCCATTTCGTCCATCATCTTTCGCGCCTTTTTTTTTCTCTCTCTCTCTCTCTGAACAAAGCGGGGAACACGAAAACTACCTCGTTTCACATGGAGTTATTGGACGTTCTCGAACAACGGGCATATTCAGTTCTCTACGATCCTTACAACAGGAAACGAAACGTTTCACCACATTGACATTTTGACGATTCACCGTACATCACACCTGCCGAATTTATTTCTTGAGGTTATGGGTCCTCGTCAGGCTCGCCCAACTCACGTGCGTCGCGCGGGAAACTGCCTGGCAGTCAGCATCCACGCTCCGGGTACCTCGTGCAAGTTGCCCCTCCCCTCCTCTTTGTAAACAAAAGCCGCCGGTTCGGTTTAACCAGTGAAACGACGTTCAACGTACACTTGTGTCTCACTCGCCGATGTTATTTCGACGTGACATACTGCGGTTAGTGTCCAGAATCACATGACAAACGACAATTACACCCGCACGAACATTGAATCTTTCACTGCGTAAGGACCCACGGCGGAACATGCGCACACCAGGCATCGACTCTCCCTCTGCATGTCCCTGCGTAGCGAGCACTACAAAACTACTAAGTCTGTTTATCCGTTGTCCCATCGTGGCTCCCTTGGCGATCGCTCGGCCAATCAGCTGGCTCGGCTCATCCCGCCGATTCGTTACCAAGCGCTGCCATTGGCTTAAAAATTTACCTCTGACGGCTGCTGCTCGGACTCGTCGGACTCTGTTGCTGGGGAGATCTGTTGATTTCTCTTTTGTAGCGCGCGTACAAAAATCTCGCCGATTTTCTCTGTTTTTCTATTCTTCTTCTAAGTCAATTAAATTTTGTTTCAGTAAAGCAGGAGAAACTGTTCGATTGGTTTTTTTCTCTTTAAATTTTAAATTGTAAGATCATTCTATTAACGTCTATTCGATCGTTGAATGATACGTCCGAGCAACATATGTTTCTTTTGAATTTCTGCGCTGCGTGAAATGTAGTAAAATATATTATTGTATATCAACTTTATATGCGTCGATACGCAGAAGCAACTGAAACGGGATAATGTATTTTAATTTTGAATACACTTAGTATCTGTAATTATTAAATGTGATAAAATTTGTATCTGATGTAAAATATATTCTATAATGAACACCTGTTACATAATCATTGATTTTCATGTTAATGTTCTATTAACCGTTAATTTATCGAATATTTTAGAAAGAATCTTCGACGGTATTGAAACTTTTTGTACTTTTATAATAAATATTTTTGATTTGCACAGTATTTTTGATTTACTTTCAATTTTCTCTTTCTTCAATTTCTTCATGATTTAATTCGTATGTAAGACAAAAATTTTCAAATGTAATGATTTTCCTTTTTTTGTAAATTAAAATATTTTAGTTTCGTGTTTTTAGTATATTTATATGTATTTATGTTAAATATATTCAGCCAAATAAGAATACCATTAATTAACTCAATGAATCTAATAGTCACGCGAAATTCATAACTCAGATTTATTCATACGAAAAACATTGATCTTAATTCATCAGTGAATGTGACCTATTGAAAACTGAGTTTCAGCAGTTCGTACTGTACTTTGATTGATTTGAGTGTGCAGATGTGATACGTATACTAAACAGTCTAGACAAGCAGATGCAGGATTATTTGTAGAGACGTGTTGTTTGTCGTGCTTTTTCGAATTACTTGAATTTTAGAAAAAAAGACTAATATAAAAATACTTTTATTAAAATGTGAAATAATAGTATATTTAAAATTTTTATTTCATATTAATGACAAATTTAATCTCTTATTAACCCATTAATCGTATATGACGAAATATTTCATCATGTTAAGAAATCTTATTGTTTTTATATATTATCATCACGACATAATTTAAAATTTGTTTGAACTTTTGTAACATTTACCGGAAAAATTAAGTAATTAAAAAAAAAAAATTGTTGAATAAAATCCTAAAGATGTTTATTTATGTATTTTTAGAATTAGACGATTAAGGGAAATAATTGCTATATAAGATCTTACAGATTCCCATTTTATACATTTTTAGAATTTTAAAAAAAATTTTTTGGCGTATTTTACTGAATTTTAATGAATTTAAAAAATTGTTAACAAAATGCGCTTAATCAATAATATCGAAACTACTCGTTTTCGAAAATTGCAAAAATTACAAAAAGATTAAAAGAATGTAAAAAGAGAAAGGGAAAAATAGTACCTTTTGTTATCATTATTGGCATGTACAAGTGGGAACAAGTTCAATAATTCACAAGGGCAAAAACCATAATGTATCTGTTTTTATTATTATTCATTACTATGATCAATTAGTGTTGCAAAAGAATAATAAATAGCGACTACGTTTCAAAGGATCTATCATTTCCAACTGATCTTTAAATCTATAATTTATCTTAAAAAATTTTATTTAAATTGATAACAGAATGCTACTTATTTCAAATTTAATAATTATGAATAAATTAATGAAAATCTGAATAAATTGTATGTAAATACAATATAATAAAACTTGTTCTTTATTAAATTGATAATAGTAACGAATGTTTCACAACTCGCGAATCATGTGATATATATATACACATGTATATGTCCACTGAATATTTTCTTATCTGTGCAATATTTTTGTGTACTGATAAATTAGTGAATAAATCTTTCTGCAAACAAAATTTTTGATTAAAAATGGAATCTAGTAAATCAGAATCGGTCTCAAAACAAATTATGGTATACGTTTGCGGAGACATGATTAAAAGCGCGCCAAGATAAAAGTTTTAACCTCACATTTTATATCGTATAAATTTATTGCGCATTTCGAGTATACATAAAGTTTGTACGAATAATGTCTTTTTATTATTACATTATTTACAATTTAAATAGCGGTTAACATTCTAATTAAGTAACGACAGTAAAAATATCATATTTATAAAATTATTTTAGTTAATGTCAATATGTCATCTCAATGTCTGTTAATATTTTCAAAAACATTCGTGTGTTAACATTTTTATATATTTCATTTATTAAATTTAATATTTCTATACTTTTATCATATGTGATATAACTGTTGAACTTCATTATTTTTAATATAACAACCAATATTTTTATATGTCGAGTATTTCTAGATTTTATTATTATATCATAAAAGTATCATTCTAAATTTCATTATTATATCATATTTATTGAAATATTTCAAATTGAAATTATTTATTTGAAATATTTCAAAGAAATTCAATTCGATTTAGAGAATATAGGAAAATCATGTACAAAGTAGGATGTATAAAATACAAACTAAAGGATGTACTCTTCTTTAGAATGTCCCCATCTTAGATACATATAATTATATGAAGTTATTTTCTTTAATAAGTATTTAGTTATTGTATTTAATGCATGGTAAATTTTTTTACTTTGAATGCAAGCTATAAATTTAACTGCAAATAATTAGAACATTGTAATTTAGTAGAATTTTTATTTAATTCAATAAATATAATTGTAATACTGTTTCATTTGTATATAAAGATTGAGTAGTTCTTAATTAAATAACATACGCACAGCATACGCACACACAATTATTGTAAAATAATAAAAATAATATAAAAAGATTCTTATTTTACAGAATTAATATTTTTTTAACTAGTTATATTATACTAGTTAAGCTATTATACTTCATAGTTTTTGATCAGTTAATTAATTCATTTCATTTGTTACAACTTTGTTAATTATGCATAATATAAAGTATTTTATGCTTTTGTATACAATGATTTATCAATAAAATTACAATTATGGTGTAAAAATTTCTTGACTTCATTTCATTATTCTTAATTGTTCATATTAATATTTTTTCTACCATTACTATTATTTTTATTAATTTACTACACGTGGGCGTTTGGAATGGAACTCTGCGTGCATAGATGAATGATTTGAAGAGCCTATTTCATTTCCATTTTCTATATCTTGTGGACCACTACGTTTTCTTGCCTTTGGAGATAGTTGTTTCAGACATTCCATGTCATTAAATACAACTTGTGCACCTCCTCCACTAGTAGGTATTATATCTCCCTAACGTAATAATAGTATACATTTTATAATATATAATTATATAATCTCGATTTCTTTTAAATACAATTACCTTGAATAACTTCGTTTCAAGTTCACCATCGGTATCGTGTTCTTGCGCGACCAGACAATATCTAGATGCACCATCTGTTATTTCTTTTGGACTTGTAAGTCGTGTAACGCTACGTCTCCTACGCATTAAAGGTTGGAGAACGGTTCCAACAGGAACAAGTGCTCCTGGCCTATGATCAATCCACTTATCAGCGCTTTGTGATCGTCTATATCTCGGGTTCGCAACAGCTGCTTTATCCTGTGAATATAAATCATTAAATTACGTTCAAAAATAAATTATTTAATAATAAAGTAAGAACTGACTTTTCGTGATCGACCCTCTGTTTTTGGAGTTGCTTCTACAAAATTTGAACTAGGTGTTGCACAATCTTTAGAAGCACCAGATACATTATCATCAACTAAAATTTTCTTTACTAATCTTAACTTATTCTCCTTCTCTTTCATTTGATTCTAAAAAAGAAAAATATTTTTGATCAATAAATTTATGTGTTATATTTACTTTATATTATTACCTGTAATTCTTCACGTTGTTGACGTAACTTGACTTCTAATTCCTTATTCATTTTATCAGTTTCTACCTGCATTTTGGTATTGTACTTTTGTTTCACCCTTTGCTTATCTATTAAACGTTGATTTAATGCCATGTTTCTATCTTTCAACTGTAAATTAATAATCGTAACATTCAATCATTTAAATACAAATACATTTGTTAATTACCTCTTGCTGTAGGCAACGAATTGTATCATTTGCGCTATTTAATTTTCGGAGTAAGCTGTCAATTTGTTCTTCAGTTTTACATAAATGACCTTCTAATGCAGAAACCTATAGAAAATGCGAATTATTTTATACGTTACTCTGCAATCAATGAAATTCTCTTTTCTTACCTTCTTGTTTTGTTGTGAATTCGCAGCTTTCAGAGATGCGTTTTCAATTTTTAACTTAATATGTTCTTGTTCCATTGTAATTATCTTTTTTCTAAGATCATTTTCTGTAAATGTATAGATACCACGACGACATTATGCATAATTTAAATTTTGTTAAAAAATAAATTATATTCTTACGTTTTTGTTCTAAATCAGCACGTAGTACATTCCGTTTGTTGATGCGCTGTTCCAAAAACCGTATTAAATTATTAATTACTTCATCGTTACGCGAAGAATTAATATCTTCAGGAAATGGACCCCCTAAACTGAATGAAATTATATAAGTTAGAAGAATTAAAGAAAGAAACATATAATACTTACTTATACACTAAACCAACGTCAACTTCTAAATCTTCAGCCTCAGGATAGCCTTCTCTTTTTAATTTACTACGTGCCTCTTTGAACAACTATTGAAAATGGTTTTCATTATACACATATATTTAAAATTATCTTTATTGTCACTCTTTTACTCACCTTATTTGCTTGTCTTCTTCCAGGTGTAAAACCAAGATCTACTTTTGTAATTATTGGTCTAGCTACTTGTACTTCCTGAGTCATTTCCGCAAATTTCATCACTTGCTGTGAAACATGAATAAATTAATTCATTTTCTTTTATATGTTCACATCTCACGTTATTGATTGTCTTCTTACAATTGTTTCATCATAATCTTCTGCCCTTGGATTCACACAAACAATCATTCTAACTTGTCCTTCTCCATCAAAATAATTTTTAAATAAATGAGTGAGCTTTGAATCTCTGTAGGGTACTATTTTATTTGTACCCTGAAGCTGGTTTTCTCTTAGAATTTCCAAACACGATCGTAGCGTCATCAAGGAATTATTAATGTTTCCTAAATAAAAATTAATGTTTTATGAAAATATAATAAAATATTATCATAATATTTTAGAATCACATCTGAGATACCTGCTTCTCTTAATCGTTGACCTGTATTTTTAGTCCTATTAGTTCTTTCACTACCAGCTAAATCTACCAAAGACAGCTGAGTAATACATACTACTCGTTTATCTTGTATAACTTGTTCACCTTCACCATCTAAGGGTGCCTGTAAGAAAGTATTGCGCTATGTTGTTTGTGAATATTAATTAGATAAAATGTGAAATAATTAAAACATTACTTGTACAAGACGAATAGTAAAGACACTGTGTGATCTGCTTGATTCTGCATTAAGCGCAGTGTGCGCAACTCTTCGTCTTCGTTGTCCATGCTGGAATACTTCAAATGCTTCTTCTGAACTTTTTACTTCAATTTCTGTTACCCCGTGTACATACATATTCTTATTGCCATCCTCTCTAACTATTTTACTCTGCAACGCCCTGAAAATTCTCTTAGCATCAAAATAATATTTGAAACTGAAGTAATTTAAATTGAAAACACTTGAATGATACTATAAATAATATTATAGAAATTGACATTATACTTGTTTCTAATATCCTCGTCCTCTAGTAAATCGTATACACTGTTGTTATAAATCTCAACATAGGTAACAAATACTGCATAGACAGTGTCTTGATCTACCTGTATTAATTGTGATTCCTCAATATCGTGAATCACCATTGGGTTACTATCACTGTCATACTCCGCCTTCCTCCTGCAAAAACCATTAACCGTTAATAAAAATGTTTACATTATAGAATGCATATCATTCCTGAACTTACGGCTTGCCAGACTTTCCATTTTTTTGCGACATAAGCCCAGCATGAAGTTCATTTTGTCTATCAAGCATCGCATCAGCTTCACCTTGTACATCAAAACCATTCAACTTATCTGGTTTGAATATAAACTTCTTTGTCTGATAATTGGCAATACTGTTAAAAATAACATCAAGGCAACGGGGCATTATGCCTGCGTCTTGCGCTTCACCAGTCATGGTGTACGTTTTACCGCTGCCTGTTACTCCATACGTAAATAAAAGGCTATTTCTACCACGAATGACATTTTCAACTAATGGAATGGCAACTATGTTAAAAATATCCTTTTGTGTCGCACTTGGTGGAAATACATGACTGAATATTGTTTGGATTTCCTTATTGGAATTACGAAAATTGATTGCTGATTCTGGTGGTGTAATAATTACAGTTGTGTCAGATACAAGCTTCATACAAGAGATATCAGCAGGATGTTGCATTGGCCTTAAACGACAAAATACTTGAACTGGATCTTTAGATAACATATTATTACCCTTTGGACGGTTTGGCTTACGAGTTGAACCTGGTGGTTTCACGCGTCTAAAATGTTAACATGTCACAAATATTTTCAATTATTGTGCAAAATATTGTTGAATGACCAATTATTAATAATGGAGAAAATCTTCGTTTAATTTCACTTGTAAACTAGATAAAAAATGCAATAGGACTTATAACTTACGTAGACTTCATTTCTGATACAGTTATATTTCTCTTCGATTATCTTAAAACTAATAACAAGAGTATTTGACAGATATGACGAATGTTTAATACATGCCACGAGCCGAAAACCGTTGTTCTGATTTAACTCAAATTCAAATCTAGTTATAAGCGGACTGTAAATGCCTGCAGTGCTACCAAAAGGTCATAGCGATATTACTCTAACATAACGTAACGTAATTGGCTTATTAAAGTACAGAAAAAGAAAAAGAAAGTTATGAAAAAATTTTAATTAATCTTCAATACTATTTATGTATGAGAATATTCGTTTGGTTTGATGAAATTCATTTCATTTCATATTTATCGAATTATGTCCGAAATAAATACGATCTAGTGTGTTGCATAATTCGAAGAACCTATCAAAATTGAAAAAAATAAAAACGTTCGTGCAAACTTGAATTTTGTTGAAAATTATTGAAAATTTGTTTAAAATTAATTTAATTTAATCTAGCAGTTCAATAGCCTTAATTATAATTAAAGAAATATATTATATAATATAAAATAATATAAATATAATATAATATAATATAAATAAAGAAATATATAATATAATATAATATATAATTAAAGAAATAGATTAGAAATATATATTATAATTAAAGAAATATATCAAATATTATATACTGTCAAATACAATAATAACAAATACTAACATTGAGAAATACATAGATCTACCTTTCCCCCTCTTTTTCCTTTGTGTACGGTATACGGTACATGGTGCACGTCATTTGATGTTTGTGCATTTTTGAGCAAACTTCTTTCGCAGTATAAGTAAAGTATTAAGCAATATTGTGTAGAAATTCGCTTGAAATGGAATCAAGCAAGTCAGAATCGACGCCGAAACAAGCTATGGTGTACGTTTGCGGAGGTAAATGATTAAAAACGTATTATAACAAAATTCTAACCTTTAACTGACATGTCGCATAAGTAGACTAAATTTTTATGCAATTATGCGAAATATAAAAATACGATAATGCACAAAATAATATAAAATATTCAAGCTGTATCATTTATTATAATATATAATGTTACAGATAAATCTCTAATCTTAATTTCTTGTGTTTATGAAAATTTGCATAAAAATGCATAATTTGCACGTGAGATATATATATTATCTATTTTTATTGTTCTCTCATTTTTATTGTATGATTTATTTAATGAGAATTTAAACTGATAAATAATAAAATTTAACTGAAGAGAATTGAAGTGTATTGTCAGTTTATTGCTATATTTGTAAATTTTATCTATTATATATCACATTTCTATTTATATTTTTAAATATTGACAACTGAAATATAAATTTATTTTTAAAATAAATAATTTTTGTACATTGATTATCTTGAAGTATTTATTGTATATTTACAAATTTTATTATAAAAATATTTTTTTTTTTGCTTTGTAGAATGTCATCATGATAATGAAATACGACCAAGGGATCCAATTAGATGCAGAGAATGTGGATACAGAATTATGTACAAAAAACGAACTAAAAGACGTATCCTTTCATAATTAAAAAGATAGACATCATATTAGCAGTACATATGAGCAGTACATATGAGCGTTTATTTTGAAAATGGCACGTCACTATTTTAATTAAGATATTTCAGATTTATATTCTAACATGTCTAAAAAAGTTTGCCAACTTTCAAGTTATTTTGGATGCTAATGCTGATATGCTTATATTTTAGTCATTTATATTTATTTCTCAGTATAAATAATATAGATGTTAATAAATCATCATTTTTCATTATTGTGAAGTAATTTATGCCACCTTTAAAAATAAACAGCTCATAAATACTTTATATGTATTATCTATGCGACACGTACATGCAAACATAATGAACACAAGATATTTTCCTTAATAAATATTTAGTCGTTGTATTTGACGCACGATAAATGTGACTGACACAGGGGCAATATTATGAATTTCATAAATATGTAAATAAGTATTGATTTCTATGTAAGATAAAGTAAGTTTTAATAAAATAATACACACAGAATCATTGCAAATTAGACATTTATTCCCATCCCACATAATCCATAAAATTGTACTTTCTTACTTGTGATGTCTTGAAAAATTATATTCAAATATATTTCATGATTCCTGGTGAACTTTAAACGAGTTAACTTTTTTTATTCTATTTATCTAAATTTTGTTAACTGTGCATCCATGTAGACTATGTAATGTAAAACATTTTATGCAATATATGTTTTTATTTACAATAAATAAATTACATTTTTATCAGTAGTTCAACAGAGTCACAGAATCAGGAAGAAAACTGACGGCGACACTAGCAAAATGTTGGCATTCTTACATTTCATAAAAAGCTGATGTTATATGTTTGCACATATATATCTTATAAAGTTTTAATGCGGTCCCATTATATTATGATATTAATCAGCAGAAGCTTAATTTGCTTCCATTGAAATACGTTTTCACTAACAAATTTTTTTTAAACTTTAAGTGTTTCATAATTGTAGCGACCAGCTACAAAAGTATAAGATAAAGTTCTCATATGAGTACAACTTAGATTATATGCCTGGAAAAGTATTTATAAAATATAACTGATATATGTAAAATTTTAATTTGCCAACTGTTTGTAAGTGTTACTGTTAACACTCATTATATAATTGTACTTGTAAAAACATAGATTTTAGATTTTGTTTTAGAAATTCTTGAAATAAAATTAGTAATTTTGGAAGAATTTCTTTGAAAAACAATTCAGTCAAAAATAATTCACAAATTGTATATTCGATCCTACTTGTTCTTAAGATCGTTTAATACTGTGTTTGGAAGGAGCCAAGCCAACTTCTTACAGGAGTTATAGAACAACACTAATAGAGCATACAGATAAAATTTTATCACTTATAGAGTATATACATTTTATGGTTGTATTTGTATATATTCCTTTTTGTGTTTACAAAAGGTATTAAACAGAATATTATACAGAATCAATTTATGTTTTGATGTACAGATTAATAAAGTTCAAAACTATTGTTTTTAAAAAAAGAGAAACTGTGATCATTATCAAGATAAAGAAAAATTATTATGAAAGTTTTAATATTTACAGGAAACAAACATAATAACAATATGTTTTGTTAATGATACGAAAATTGGAGGCACTTCATATTTTCATTGTTAAAAAATATTAACATCTCTTTTCCTTCAAAGTGTTTTTTTAAAATTTCATTTCACTGTTACATTGAATTTGCAATTTTCCTACTTGAATTGTAGATTTATCATTAGTTAAAATATTATATAATTGTAAAAAATTAGAATTATGTAAAACAATATTACTCTGATTTTTCTCTTTGCAATATAGTTTCCTTTTCAGTAAATACTATAGACAACAATGTGACAGCTTGCGTATATGTTAAATAAATTATTTAATTTCTGTTATAATATTCTGATATAATAACTTTAATGATATTAATTATTATAAGTGATAAATGCCTTATGCATATTAAAGAATATTTAACATATTGTACATATCAAGTACTTTAAATTATTTTTTTGTTTGTTGTATGTTATATTTCATACTCTAATTTTTCACGTATTAAATTTGTAAAAAATTTTTGTTTGCACATTAACAAAAAATAGATTTACATAAATATTTGTGTAAATTATCTACAAATATATTCAAATAACAATAGAAAAAATATGTTGTTCAACGTATTTATAATGTTCTTTTCGAACGGAATACAAATTTATCTTATATCATGTATTTCCTTGTATAGCGTATAAATGACGAAAAAGTATAGATTATTTATAATTTCCTAGACCTAAATCAATAGATTTGATATGTAAAGGATGTTTATGTATGTTTCTTTAAAATCCGATATTTTTTACAAAAAAGCAATCGTTTCGAAAATATATCGAGAACAATATTTTGAAAGAACTAGCTTAGTAATCACATGTGGGATAGTTAGAAGATAAACGTTACATTGTATGAAATTTGGCTTCAGCTGGCATTCCAAAATATTTCTTTTTCTGTGAAATCCTCCGTTCTAATATATTTTTTTCTTTCTTTTTTTTATCAAATATTATTTTCAATGCAAAAGTTATTTTTCGTTTATCTTATTATTTCTTCCAAAATATAAACATTGTTGGCTTGGCATCGTGGACATACATACGACGTGCACACTTTAGAAATTCATACATGATTTAGTCGATTTTCATTACAATGGGTGTATACATCAAATGCTATATTGAACTATATGCTACATTGATATTGTTTGGCGACGCTTCAAGTGGACCTCAATGTACATGATTGTGCGGTCATTTGTCTTCTATTTTCTCTCAAGCACTCATATGTAGGTACAAATTATGATAATCGACATCTGATTATGCAATAGGAAAGACAAGTCGTGCTTGAGTTGTTAATAAAAAACTGGGCGCTGTATATTATGTAAATATATAAGCTACAATAGCTGTCGCTCATGGAAGGTATATTACCTCTTAAATATCTTAAGCAAAATCAGAAAATCGGTTACCCAGAGTTTACGATGATCCGACCTCCAATGCTTGATTAATTTAAATCAAATTCACTGAATTTTTATTTTTAACAAATATTAAACAGAGTTAGGAATTAATTAATAGAGTTAAATCATTATACACAAAATAATTTCAATCATCACTCATGTAATCTCTATACTTAAGTACAATATTTTTACTTTCATTTATTTAAAATGTAAATTGGTTTTTTTTAATTGGTTTATTGGTTTATTTTAAATATTTTATTGTACCATTAAATTTATCATTATTTTGAACTTTAATTCTTATTACAAGTTGAAAAAATTTAATTTTTCTTAATTTTCCTACCAATATATATTATTTTTTTGCATTATTTAGCAAGAATTTTAATTAGCAATATTATATTTTTACAAGTAATAAAAATAATTAATAAAACAACTTGAAGCAACAATTATTATGAATACAAAAATAATTCAAATGTTCTACCTAACTCTGTTTTAAGGTAAAAAGTATATGTAAATTTCAAAACGAACAAGTGGGATAAGGAGGATAGCTATAAAAATGATTCACTGAAATTATAATTTACATATGATCCGAATAACCGATTCTGTTCCCAATTATGAATTTCTTACAGTTATAATGAAAACTATAATAGGATTTCATTATATTATACATAAATATATACAAACACATTTTCTCTTATGTCAACAATAATTCTCATAATTGATCATACTAATATCATATAAATAGATGTATATATATGATTCATGTATCAATAATTAGATATAATATTAATTTTTAATATTAGAATACTCTTCAACGTTGAACGCAACAGTTGCACTTTACATACAGAATCACATGCCAGTTCATTGCACCTCATGCTGATATAACACTACTGTATATAAATATTATATCTTTTAATATGTTTTTATAAGTTTATATTCCATCGCTTGTCGAAGGAAATTTTATCAAGTCTTAAATCAGAATTTTGTAACTTGTTTTGGTTTGGAAGTACAATAATTAAGTTTTTTTTTAGCAACAAATTACTTTTATTTTTGATAATGACATAACTTATGACTTTTTACTTTGTAAAATAAATAGAAGTTTTTCAGTCTAGAATTTTATGATTAGTGGTGTTACGTGAGCCATACAAGTATACAAAATGAACACTATACATGATATTCTATTTATTTCAATTTTTTATTATAGTTAACATTTAATTTTAAACACTTATTAAACATATAATAAAGAATGAAATATATATTGTATTGCAAGCTGTGCCATACTAAGAATTCTTTATAAAAAATATACACGAGAAGAAAAATTATGAATTGGGATTTCAAATCAAAAGTTAATGCGCAATTAGAATTTTACTATTGTTTGTATATGTTATATTTTTATGATGTTAGAATTAAAAAGCAAAGTAAAAGTGAACATTAAATAAATTAGATCATGTAAATAATCATCCAGAAGCACAAACTGAAAGAATAAATATAAAAAGAAATTGAATAAATGTTTGTTTTTATTATTTGTTTTATATGTATCTAACACAGTTATAATAAGAAATAAGCTAAAATAATAGATTAAATTAATCGATTGATAAGTAAATACAAGATACAAAGAAATAATACAAATAGACAAATAAGATTTCAGAAGAATAACAAAAATAACAAATGTATGTATAAATAAATAAAATAGAACAATATTAATATATACTATAATGAGATAAAATTAACATACTTTGAAGATTGTTAATTTCAAATAATTCAGTCTAGCCATCTTTCATTTATAAATTTATAATAGATATTTCCAATATTTAAAGTCATTTAAGAAATAAGTAAGTTTATACAGTTTAAAATATAGTTTGTATCTCTTCAATAAATCACTTAACCAAAATCATGTTTTAAAGCAACTTTGTTAAAAGTTAAATGTTAAAGTGCATTGTGCTATTTGGATTCTTTTTTAGATCTAATTATAGTATATAATGTTTATGTTGTACAAATGTTAGAGGTATCAAATATGTCTTCAGTTTTTCAAAAATATAAATAACAATCAAAAAACTGTTATCTCGAACATTATAACAATATAAACAACTCTCACTAAAACAAGTTTTTGTTTCTTATTATCAATGAGTTAGAATATCCGCTTTACTCTGCGATTTGTATCCTCATATATGTACCAAAATTTAAGTACAGAATTTTAATGGTTTATCTGTTATGTCATTTAAGAAATAATTGTAGTATTGAAGTTACAAGTTCATGTAATTAAACAATTACTTATAATATTATAAGTTCATACAAGTTCAAATATCTGGCATATATGTGTGTGTGTGTGTATACATACATACATACACATGTATTTATATATTATATATTTATAATTTATTATACATAATTTTTATAAATATGAATTAGAGGTGTGCGGGATGTCGAAAATTCCAGAATCCCGAAGTCGGGTCGGGACGGGAAAAGAATTTTTCCCGGAAATAGGGATGAGATCCCGAAACTTTGTAATTCCCGAGAATGTTCGGGATTCCTGAAAATTTCAAGAAGCCGAATGCACACAGTTTCAATATTTCATTTTGTTCAATATCATCATAGTTTTTAAAGATGTGCGAGATTTTCAACAACACTTTTGTGACCTCGAACATTTTCGGGAAACACAAAGTTTCGGGATCCTGTCCCGATTTCCGGGAAAAATTTCTTTCCCATCCCGACCCGAATTTTCGGGATCCCGCACACCTCTAATATGAATATTAAATTTATTATTTTATTTGAGATCTATTGGGAATTTTTTTCAGTTTTTTTCATGATGAATAGATAAATAAGTATCGTAGTAAATTATAGCAAATTTTTATGTTATGTTTTTTTCTTTTTGAACGTGAAAAAAAGCAAATTTAATGGTTGTATCACTTTTAGGAATGACATTTAGATAAACCATTATATCTTCAATAACTTTTTAGTACATTTTGTATGATACATTTGATTATAAATCTGTACAATATATTTACTATTATGTACATATATAACTATGTTAAATACAGATAATTTGGTTACATATGTATCCTTAAAAAATTGATATTTCTTGGAAGATTGAAGCAAAATAAAATCAATAATGCTATCTATATAAAATTGAAATACTACATTTTAATTTAAATCTAAAAAAGAAAATTGTAATTCTACACACGTATTTGATATAAATGTACAGAAAATCTTCTGTTTTTTAAACAAACAGACACTATTTATTTTCTTTTTTCTATCTGTTACGACAAATAATGCGAAAAGAAAACTCAAATGAGAAAATATAATATTCAATTAAATTTAGTAATATCAATTTTTAGAACACAAAATATTATTTTTTTTGATTATGTAATTGCCTGTAAAGCAATTTCGTTTATTAGAATATTAAAGATATGAAAATTGAAATTATCATGTATTTAATGCTTTAAACAAAGTTAGAAGTTTTAAAAAAGTTTTGTTTTTAATTATCGAAGTCAATTAATTTTTTAATAATTTTTTAAAAATTTAGTTGATTTATGTTTTAAAGGTACCTTTATGCATCTATTATACAAGGTGGGGCAGAAATACACAAGTAGTATAATTAGGAAAGAAGAAATTGTAAGTAAATATATATATATATAAGTAAAAAATACATGAAATTTTTTCAATTATTTTTGAAGATTGCTTGAATACGCAAATAATTGAGTACAGCTTAATTTTTTTCTTATTTTTTTTTATCGATTGTTTTCTACGAGATAATATTTATTAACATTGATGATATAATTATTAATTTTTGAAATTAAAGTCAAAAATTAATTTTTGAAATGTCATATAATTGGAATACAAAATTCTATACAAGAGGAAACTTGTTAATTCGTTTTTAATTTATTTAGCGTAGGATGCTGGAAGAGACAGAAACGATGGGTAAGTTTTAATCATTAGCGTATCCAACAACCAGAAAAGATTAGTTTTCCTTTTAAAATCTTAAAATTAAAAAAAAATTTCATAGCACATTTTTTACTTACGTTTCCCTATATACAATTTCTTCTTTTCTGCTTGTACTGTTACTTTCATCCACTTTGTATATGATGTATACTATAATGTGTGAAACTTAATTTCAACTAAATCAAAATTTCATTATAATGGTAATAATCAATAATTTTTTTTACCAGTGAGTCTTTTGTTGTTACCACATGCAGTTGTTTTTAATTTAATTAGATCGCATCTTTTGGCATTTCGGAAGAACGTTTGCTATAACGTTTAATTATAAACACTATTAACTTGATTAACAAGAACGCCCTTTGAGAAATTTCCTTCGAGTGGCGATGGTTACTTTGTTACTACAGTTATTTTATCGGTTACAGCAACGAATCCCTCGAAACAATTTCACCGCAGATTGTCTGTTAGTTCGCTGCATTATTTTGGCACTACGTGTCTTCGATTGTGACCTGTCTTGACTACTATCGTTCGTTCATAATTCTTTTCTGAGTATTCTCTTTTTCTCTACACTCATGTAGGTGTGTGTACGGTGTGTGTTCAAGCCCCTATCCCCTTCAGTATTTGTACTAGAATCTGATTTGATATTATGTTCAACAAAGCAATGTAACTTATGCGTAAAACTTGTTCATAGTATGCGTAAACACTGTGCAAACTTGGCACTTTCATGATTGTACGACTTCGTCCGGCCTTGTATAACACTATGGAAAACGTAGATTAGTTTTGGCATTCTTTCGCGTTGTGCTTGTGCTCCCATCGATTAAACTAAGAACTCCCAAGGCGAACAACGGATTTTCGATCTTCGTTTGCAATTGGCACATGATACGATCGAGACATATCCGCGTCTGTCACTTTCACGCGTGCTGCGGAATAGGCTCACCCTCATCGGACGAAGTTTCACCACCGCTGATCACTTGACTTGGAATTGTTTCAGAATCCCATTGACCTATTTTCGTGGGATCCTTTTCGCAAAGTCTTTGAGCCAGCATCTATTAAAACAAAGAATAATGTCCGGTTTAGAGACAAGAGCTACTTTGAGCAATTGATTGAACATAATGAAATTAAAGTTAGTGATTAAAATGATCAATTTGTAATATTTCGCAGAAACTTAAAAGATTCACAATTTAAGTGGTTTTTCATAAAATGTGTAAATAAAAGCTTGCATTCTTTGTTTTCCTATTCCTTGCACTTTTATTTCTCTGAGTCTTATAATATAATATAATAATTTTTTACTGTTCAATCTGTTTATATAATTTATAACTTTTTGAATATTTTTTATACTGTTTAAATTTGTTTAAATCTGAATTTGTTATCTACAGGATGTCCTATCTAACTTTGCCATCCTTAATTTTTTTTTTATTTGTTATACAAAAAAGTGTTTTAGGAGGAGCTTATTGTATTTCTGGAGAAAAATTGCGTTATGGTACTGATCATTTCTGTTCTATTACTATTCATTCTATAAAAAGAATATATTAGTATAGTGTAAAATAATTGGGTCGACAGGTGCAGAATAATTCTGTAATAATGTAGTTTTATTGTTTAATGTAAATGGTCAAAAATATTTGTGTCTGTTATTCGAAACAAAGGTCAAATATTTAATAAAGTATTAATGTGAAATCTTTGATTTCATGTCACTCACCTGAAGACTAGAAAGACTATTATCACAGTCGGTAGTATCAATATCATTCAAATTGACACCAGATCTTTCCATTTCAGCGTATGTCCCAAATGGCAATTTTCCTAAACATTCTAACTTCATAATGTGCATCTTGCTACGTAGATGCTTCGCCAGATGACCGTGTATCCTGAATGCTATTTTACAGTCTGTACATTTGAATGGCCTTGGGTTGCTGGTGGTCGCCGCTCCGAACGTAGAAGTCATACTAACCTGCAATGGTACAATTGTGCAATCAGATAAACTTCTAAACAATAATTTGGCTGATCTTAAAACTAGAAAAATTTTATTCTGTTTAAACTAACATTCATCTCGGTCGCATACAATTTCTTTTTTACTTCACTTTATACATATGTATGTTTTTATTACTCCAAACAGTGAAAATACGTTTCTTTTTTTCTAAAATAACTGGAAATATAACTTTTCTTTTTATACTAGATTTTTCTTTCATTGAATACAGCTTTTCTGAATTAGTTTAGAATATAAAATTCGAAGAATGAAATTTACACAATGTCAAATTACATAATATACATTACATTACATAATACATTTATACAATGAAAAATTGATTACCTTGTTGTGATGAGAAACAGATCTTTCGTGCTTTGTTAAATGACCCTTGGTTCGGAAAGAAACCGCGCAACTTTCGCATCTAAATGGTCTTTCAAAGTAATGAATGTTGATATGCAACCGTAACTGACTAGGTTTGCTGAACACCTTGTTACAAATCCCACAGACACTCTTCCCATCTTCAGTCACACTGTAACTATATTCGGTAGATTCAGTTCTTGCAATAGAAACTGCTTCAATATTGATACAGAAGATTATCAATGAGAGTTTAAGATTTTTACTCAAAAATAGTAAAAGAAGAAAGATGTTTGTTCTTGATATTCTACATTTTAATTAGCATTAAGTTAAAAAGAAAACTGTTACACATCAAATTTTTAACATGAGCCATAGATAGTCATGCTTTGTAAGTTTTTGTAATCGTTTTTAAGTTTCATGTAATCGTTTGCAATCATTTCACGAACAAAGATAAGAGATTATTAAGTGAAAAATTTCAAAAAATGTATGTAATATGAAAAGATATATAATAGTACCCTTTATAACATTTGGTATATAAGAAAATATTCTATCCAAAGTCTATTTTTTCAATTACAGTCTAATAAATAATTCTCTTATAAAACATTTCTTCTTGCTCCATTGCTGTTATTAAATGATACAATTGTGAGTAGATTGATGGGAAATTGGAAAGATGTATACAATGCATCTAATACACAAAAGTAGATAGATGTAACTTCAGATCCCACTTTTTTAGTCATGTTCATAAAAATTTAAAAATGCATAAAAATACACAGTTCAGTTATAAATAATATGCATAATATCAGTTGTTGTGTTCATCATACGTATCGCAAGTATTATCATACATACAGAGAACAACGAAAGTATTCGAACGGCATGATAGAAAATAATTGATTATACAAAAATTGTATAATAAATTGCAATTTATTGAAACAAATTGTTTTTGTATATATTTGCTAAATATATGCAAAGTTAGAGAAAAATTAAACTATAAGTAAACAAATTACATAACATTTTTCACGGTTAAGTACATACAAGGCGTAACAAAAGTATGTTATTTAATTTGTTTACTTATTTTGTTTAATTTTTCTCTAACTTTGCATACATTTAGCAAATGTATATACAATAAATGGTATAAAACAATAGTATAGCAAATGTATATATAATAAATAGTATAAAACCATAGTATAGCAAATGTATATACAATAAATAGTATAAAACAATAGTATAGCAAATGTATATACAATAAATAGTATAAAACAATAGTATAGCAAATGTACATACAATAAATAGTATAAAACAATAGTATAGCAAATGTATATACAATAAATACAGTATAAAAACAATTTGTTTCAATAAATTGCAATTTATTATACAATTTTTGTATAATCAATTATTTTCTATCATGCAGTGCGAATACTTACTTTGGCTCACTGTATAATACTGATAATGATACACAATCTACTGTGAGATCTTACATCTATGGAACATCCTGTGATACATCCTTATTAAAAATGTTTACTACCACTTGAATCAAGTATCACTCACCTGACGTAATTAGGTGCAGGTCCATTCGAGGGCTGCAAGAACTCAGCTTGTGGTTTGCTGATTGCAGTGTTAGGCGAGGGTGATCGAAAGCCAGGCCCACCGACGACCATTTTTCGAGCAACCGTGTGCTTAATTGTCTCTGCTATACTCTGCTTCGTCATTTCTGTGTGCTTCATGTCCACACGGTCTGCATTCCTTACTTCTGCGCTTTGCGATCTGGAGATCTCGTGAATTTTCGTCGGCTCGTGCATCGTTAACGACATTGCTTCGAGATTGGCTCTCGGTTCTTGAGATTGTGCGTGGTGCTGCCTGTATTCCGACAATAAACTCATATCCCTGCTCGGTGGCCTATTGTCCACGTTGCTTTGCCTCATCTCCACGTTGCTTTGTCTCACTTCCACGCTGTTCGAGGATGGCAGCGGAGACTGGGGTAAAACCGGGACGCTGCAAATGAAAGTTTTATAATTTAAATATTAACAGACGATGACTGGATTGTAAATTAACACATTGACTGCCACGACAGATTTATGTGATGCTCTTAAGAGGCCACAAGATTTAATACAATACACTGTGCTTAATTTTTGCAATGCAACATATAATGTTTTAATTAAAATCTTTAATTAGTTGAATTAAAATTTTTTATTATTTATTTTATTTATTAAAATCTTCGATTAGCTTTGAATTTAGTTGAATAGTGCATTTTTTGTTTAATATTATCTATGAATTAGCTATGATGGTCAAAATTTTTTAGTTGACGATAGTAATTTTATTTTACACATTCAAAACATTTGAACCACTTCGGTCACGGACAAGCGTGTTAAATTAAAATAAATACCTCGTATTAGCAAAAATAAAATTACAATTAAATATGTTTGTAAATACTAATTTCTAATTTAGAGTCTCGGATCAATCGTCGTACCGTACGGACGTCCAATATAATCTCGCTTACGAGTTCCAATACAAATTATTATAGGGCCAGTGTTAGTGGAAACAAACGCTAATTTCGTATCTAAACACGAATGAATACATCGACTAACCAACCTGCGGGAACCTCCGAGTACATTGGGGGTTCCCAATTTTCTAACCAAACGGAAACAAACAACTCCACCAAATCATACTCCCACGCAGCATAACTCGATGCACCACCTACAAAAGGCCAAGCTATCATTGTTCACGCAATAGACGACACAAGCCTCCAAGACTATGGCTCTTGCAATAGGGAAACAAATCGGACCCAAATCAATAAGATACGTCTCCAAAATCTCAAACAATCGAATCTGCGCATATCTTGACAAAAAAGAAACTGTGCTACACCTAGCAAATCTGGATAAAACAATAACGGTCAACAACAATATGCTAAACCTAAGACCAATGTTAACTCCGGCCCAAAAAGTAATTTTATCAAACGTTGCCCCGGTCATACCCAACTCAGAATTTGAGAAACTTTTCAAAAGAAACAACGTCAAGCTATGCTCCAGAATAACAATCCTGAGAGCATGAATGACCGACCCGGAATACACCCACATCCTCAGCTTCAGAAGACAGGCATACATTGACCCCCGACGACATTGGAAAAATCCCATCCATCTTTCTAATAAGTTTTGAAGATACATATTTTCGCCTCCATCGACAGCTTTTTCTGCTTCCGATATAAACAAGCAGGTCACTTGAAGAAAGATTGCCTGCAAACCCAAAATTCAAACATAACCGATACGACAATTCTAAATACAAATATGATTCCCACACTAACTCAATATTCCAAACTGCCGGCAAAGAAGCATTTCCATCACTACCGAGACAAACATTGACAATCCTAATCAAACGAACAAATTACCTTCAGACTAATTCTTCTTAGTTTCAAAAGACCATTGTCACAATCATCAGCTGACGACAAACTGGACTATGTTAAGTTAAACGACATAATCTCCATGCCTCCATCCACATAATCCACATAAAAAAAAAATCACAATAACCAAACTAAAACCACTTCCTCCCCCAATCTCCAGTTTTCGATCCTGCTAAACTAGAGGAAATGTTAGCCCCAGCAAAAGAAACAATAAATAAAAAAGATCCTTCACACTCCCAGCTAAACTACTCCCAGATCAAGAGCCTTCTCCAAGACACCTTTGGATCAGCACACCCATTGGAAATCGCAAAAAACTACACCGATAACATTCCGACACTTGTTAAAACTCTTGAAGAAATCTACCCCCGTCTAAAAGAAAGAAGCATAAAAAACAGAATACGTCGACTCTGGAAAAAGCTCACCAAACCGACTGAGACACCTGAATCGTCATTTAGCTGCTCATCCGACATTGAAATTTCATAAGAGCCATAATCTCTTACCGACTCAACGCAAACATAAACCTGACTTCTCAAAATGACAAACCAAAAAGTATTAAAATATCTCAAAAACATAAACTACTACACGCATATCTAATGGCACCGTCGATGCGACGTTAAAGAAAAATAGAAGAAGAAGAAGAAGAAGATTTCTAATTTAATTACGATTAAATTAAATATTGGTAAACATATTTCCCCCCAATTACATAGAATTATTAATATATAAAGTTAATATTCTAAATAGCTAAAAAGTGAAAAACGTAAAAAAAAACCTATCTTTTATTATAGCACAAATTTCGACATTCATGATTTAATTATCAGGTACAAAGTAAAGGTATTATTGTACTAGATCAATTAAGTAGTAGTTTTCTATTTCAATATTAATTTAATTCTTAATTTAACTGAATTATAATTACAATATGAACAAATAATAATAAACTGAATTACAATTAGTGATATATGAAAATTAAGAGGAGGTAATTAAAACACGAAAGAAAGAGAAACCATTTACCTGTAAGCGCAATGTTTACTCGTGTATGATCTTGCTTCTGCATGTGTTCTGATATGTTTCTTTAACATGGATGACTTTTTACAACGGATGCCGCATTCCTCGCAAACATATCGAGCTCGACCTTACATAATAAAAAAAATATATAGTGAAACTCTTGATCATCAAATAATAATATAATTATAAAATAATAAGCTATAATAATATGATATATATGTGGTAATATATACTATATATTAAAATATATTAAATTGTTGCAGATAAAATAGCCAAATTGTTAATAGAAAATATATGTACATGTATTATTACTTTTGCTCCAAAATCATTTTTATGATATATTTTTATGATATACAGGATGAATAAAACAAAACACCTAAATATCTTGGCCTAACTCTTTTTTTTTTATTTAACTTTTTAAAGATTTTGTTCTAAAATCTAACTTTTTTTTATAAATGCATTAAAAATTATTTAACTCTATTAAAAAAATTTATTTTTATATTTCTCTCGGGAGTCTAATCTAATTTTTTTTTCTAAGAAATATATTAAAAATTATTTAATTCTATTAAAAAAAATATTTCCTTTAACTTTTTAAAACTGTTGACAAACTGCTGATTATATGTTCTTTGCTATCAAACAACTTTAAATACACGTACAACAACAGTCAAGATATTTGTGAGTCACCCTATGATTTTTTATAGTAAGCGTACGAATATTTCCGTAAGTTATTATACAAAGTGAAGGTTGCAAGGAAATAAAGTGTTACAAGATATTTTTCTGAAGCTATTGCAACTTGGTGTGAAATGGTTTGAAAACACAAGTAGTTTGAGAGAGTGAGTTTTGCAAAGATGGAAGATGAGTGCCAACTTCCATCCAATTTCTCTTAATGGAAGAGTACATAAATTTTTGATTATTTCAATAACTGTACTAATTGTTCTAATCTAACTTGTCACTGGTTTTTAATCTATAACGTTGACAACAAAGTTATAGTTCTATTAATTTCTACATATTTATTTGTTATATCTTTCTATACTCTTCTATACTATCTATATTCTTGAGAATCTAGATGATATTCTTTCTATTATATATCTTTCTATACTCTTCTATACTATCTATATTCTTGAGAATCTATATTCTATATAGAATAAAGAGAATATAGAGAATATATTGTCTATATTCTTGAGAATATTCATGCCCAAACTTCTTTCTTTTCTTCTCGTCATACACATTGTAACACTTTATCTGTTGCAAATGTTATCGGAACGAATATCCGTTGTTACACAACAATAGCAGATAGACGTAGCAACGCGTTTAATCTTACCTTTACCCCTAACATACGTGTAATCCTCGCCACTTTCAAATCCACCATCGAACACCTTCCCCCCCCTCTTCCCCTTTTCCGGCGTGTCGCTCTCGAAATCGCTGTCCGAGCTGCTCGGCGTGGTCGGCCTCTCCGAGGAATGCGTCAGTATATCCTCCTGCTTCTTCCACGCGGTCGTGTAATTAACCGGCCTGTGCCTCGAGTCATAATGCGCCATGTCAACGTCAGGCGGTGCTTCCTTGCATATCTCCCAATTCGAGTACATAGACAAGCCGTGTTGCTGCGTCACGTACATCGGCTGCGGCCTGTTCAAAGTACAATAAAACACCCTGGTCGAGCACTTCAGGCCAAGATATGTATACGCGTGACCGTTCAGATAAAGCTGTCCGTACGATTTCTTCGGCCTCGGTGTTTCCGGGCTGATCAGCGGAAGTGTGTTCGCCGTCGGCGTGATACCGTGATGCTTCTTCGGCGTGAACGTGCCCGGTTTCAACGGCAACGAGGTCGGCCTCAGGAATTTGTTCGAGCTGGTCTCCTCCATCGTCGCGTTCTCCCCGCTCTTCGGCGACTTCGTTTCACCTTTGTCCGTCTTCGTCGAGTCAACAGAAGGTTTGCTTGGCGCTTCTGTCTTCGACGTGCTGTCCACGTTGACGATCACCATCGACGTCACCGAGTCTGCTTTCGTCTTCGCGCCGTTCAACGTGCCGTAATACTCGGCCGGTTTCCTGGCGTCACCGAGACTCGCCAGCCCCTTCAGACGTCCGTTCTCCAGCGGCGGCGACGAGTCGTACTTTGGCACGGAGTTGTGGCTTGCCAGGGGAACCACCGAGGCTCTACCGCTCTCCAACTCGTTCACACTCCACGTGGACAGCCTCTTCCGGCTCTCGGGCGATTCCTTCGGCGAGTATCTCAGCTTGTTGTAAGAACTCGCGTCGATTCCGTTCGAGTAACCGAAGCTTTTCTCCACCTTGGGGCTTCTATCGTATGAGAAGTCCCTCCTCTCCTTCGGACTCTCCATACTCTTGTATTTAACTGCCACGCTGTTCTTGATATGACGATCCAGCTCCGCTTTGGTCATCTCACCTGTCGATGCTCTTCGATACTTGTCCGTGGAGCTCTCGTTCTTAACGCTAGGAACTTTAGGGCTCGTCAGCCCCATCTTCAGAGCCTCGTTACCGGGTGTTCTGAAGCCAAGCTTCGAGTCCTTCGCCGGGCTCGCCAGATCCAACGGCTGATCAATCGCAGACACGTGGCCGCTGGACATTGGCCCTGGGATGCCAGGTACGGTCGGGGTCTGTATCTTCACGGGGCTGGCGAGATCCAACGGCTGTGGGATTATGTGAAGCCCGGGCAGGCCCGGTATCACCTTGTATCCTGCCTCACCTGACCCTAAACTCGTCGATATGTCAATGGGTGGCGTGAGTGTGTGCGGTCCAGGCATGCCAGGAACGTACGGTATGACCTTACCACCGTGCAGGATGTTCGTGATCCCTGGCTGGGGCAAAGTCAACGGATTATAGGCAGTGATACTGGTCAGAGGCTTTAGATTCGGCTCGAGATAGTTGTAGCACGACATGCTCGGCGCTATGTTCGGCGTTGATATGTTGGGTATGATCGGTGCCAGCATTTTTGGCGTGTTGGGCAGCGATATGGAGGGACTGGGTGTGCTGGCAGGTGCGCCGCTCGGTGGCTTGTGCACCATCGTGCCACCCGAGTGGAGACCCGACCTCACCACTATCGAGGCTGTCTCCGACGTGACGCATTTGCTGCTCACGATCTGCTCGCTTGTGGGCGAGTTCGTCTGACGTGGCTCTATTCTCATGGTTTTCGTCTCGCCGGTGTTGTCCAGTATCCTCACCTCGCCACCGAACATCTGCAGAGAGTTTGGCCGTGGATACTTGCTCAGCTCCTCGAGCGATCGTAACGTGGTTGGCACCGACTCGCATCTCTGCTTCTTCGCGGGCGGTGCGTACGCGTCGACCAGCCTCGTGTTGCCCAGCAGAGGGCCAGGCGATGGGAGAGGTTGCAAGGTACTGTAATACTCGGAAGACTTGGAGTCGAAATCCTTCGAGTCGAAATCTCTCTTCTCCACCTCCAGCTGATACTCTCGCCTAGGGCTGGAGCTACCTTTGCAGTAGTACCTGCGGTGAACGTCGAGGTTGTCGACACTCGAGTAAGGGATGCTGCACGAGGGGCAGAAGTAACTTTCGCTCTCTGTCGTTCCTTCCTGGCTCGAGCCTTGACTCTTCAACAGCAGATCCTTGATTATGGAGCCTTCCGGATCTTTGCCATCCTGCGCGAAACTCTCGCTGTAACACCGTTTCCTCAACGACTCCTCCGCGGAGGAGAGATTCAAAGGTTGATCCGCTGGCTGCTTCAGCTCCACGAGGCTCTGCTGCTTTTGGATCAGCTTGTGGAGACGTGGATCCACGGCGTCGACGATCGCTTGGTTGTCGGTGATGATTTTGTCTATGTGCTCTTGAACTTGTTCCGGGTTTGGCTTCGGCGTGGTAGCGGCGGTGGTTGAGGAGGAGCTGTTGGTGGAAGAGGTGGAGGAAAGGGAAGACGTTTCAATGTCGTTGTTCACGCACTGCAGGGCCGTGTGAAATTTTGGCTTGTAGATTTTCCCGGTTTTGATCGTTTTCACGTTGACTACGGTGGTCGTGGGTGTTGACGACGGTGGTGGTGGTGGTGTGCCGGTACCATTGCTCGCGCTATCTGACAGACTTATGTTGGAGTCTTCCGATACCTGTGAAAATAATTAATATATGTCGTAACATTCTTTTTTTTAAATCGAATCTTAGATATTACTTAAATGTTACAAATGATGAGCATCACTGATCCCCAATTAATAATATGCATATATAAATAAAAATAATAACATAATGCACATGTTTATCCCTTCAATTATTATATATATATTAGGATAACTTGAAAGACTAAAATTTTGAATAAAAACTTAGAACTATGAAATATAATACAGTTATATAAATTAATTGGTAAAAATAAGATTTCTAAATCAATTGAAGAAATTAGAACGTTGGATAAAAATCTAACGTAAAAATTTGCTCATTATCATTCGAAATTGTTTTTATCAAAAGAAATATATCTTGACGAAAATTTAAGAATAATACATATATAAATACTTTTTTCAATTGTTATATACTGGAGTAACTTGAAAAGCAAAAATATTTAACAAAAGAAGAATCCAATATAAAAATTTGCTTGCAGATAACTGGGTCAAATTTGATTCGATCAGCTTGTGCGCGAGTATAAAACTATTCGCTGTCCGAGGATTGAATGTATTGAATGTGAACATGTACGGAGTTTTTTCAAATTTTATAACAAAATATAATTAACCATTCATTTTTGTCAAGTAACTCATGACTCTGTATGTTTCAATAATCTTGTATTTTTTATTTTTAGATTAGATTAACCTTTAGTTATTTCTAGTAACATTTAGTAACCAATTAGTTACTTTTAGCCACCGATTAGTTACTTTTAGTTACTTTTAGTTGCATTCGGTAACTAATTAGTTACTTTCAGTAACAATTCCAGTTGCGTCTAGTTACTTTACTAACTAATCCGGTTGCTTTTAGTTACATTTAGTTACCCTCGGCAATTAATTTAGTTACTTTTAGCCACATCTAGTTACCTCAGCAAGTAATTTAGTTACCCTTAGTAGATAATTTAGTTACTCTTGGTAACTGATTTAGTTACTTTTAGTAACTAAAACTTTTAAGAACTTTTAGAATATTTTTCAAATTTCACAATATTTCTATTTCCCTAATCTTCTAGACTGTTTTTAGTAGTTTTATTAAAGTTATAAGTCTTAATGACGATTAATATTTAAACTTAACTTCAACTCGGCCTTTTCTACGCTAAACTGATCAACTCCACGTTTTATTAATTTCTGAGTAACATTACGTGAATACGTAATTCACCTGTTTAAAAAAATCCTAACTTAAAAATTCAAAAGACAAATTTAAAAAGATATTAATTTCTTTTTGATTCTTTAATTTGTGGAGTTGATCAATATGATCAATATGATCTGAATGGCTTAATTATAGCTTGTAAGCGCGTAGATAAAAATATTTTATCGCGGTATCTCGGGACGCCATCAACGAGTTATGTATTATTTTATTTTTCACCGTAACGTTTTATGCGTCAGACGATAATTCATACCGATTATAATGGAAGAATATATCTTTCACCAGGTAGTGACCAGATATGTAGGTTGCGTAATAAGCTCATTTCTGTACAGATAAAGTAAGTACTTCGCTTATCTATCTCATCGTTTTAGACTTTTTTGTCTTTTCAATGGCCAAATTTTGAATAAAACTTTAACAAGATGGATAAATTTTATAAATTCAACAATAAAATATAACATAATATATTACACGATATAATGTAATAATAAATATAAAAAAATTTCACTCTAAAACTTTACAATTATCATAACTAGAATTTTAATTAATTTAGCGACGATTTTTGGTATATTTTTAATGTTGAAATCTTCATAGTAATAATATCTTAAATCTTATCTTAATACAGTGTCTAAAATGTCTAAATGCATTATTGTGAAAGACGTACTCGATTTCGATACACAATCTGATGTTTTTACTGATAAAATTATTGATGAAGCATCGATCATATTTTGTGTGATCAGTTTCAAGTTTTACATTGGCATTTAATAGAATAGTTATTAACAGTGAGAGCAACTAAAATTAACTGAAAGTAAAACATTTAGTTAATCACTAAAAGTAACTGAAAACGAAACGCCTAATTATTAAAAGTAACTAGAACCAATCAAAAGCAAAATAATATAAGTAACTAAAAATATTACTAAATATTATTATTACACACTGAATATACCAAATATTATTATTTAATTAAAATAAAATATTAGTTACTAAAAGTGAAACATTTAATTACTAAATTCTGTGTGATTTTTACATGTTTCTTTTTTTCTTTTTTGGAATCTTATGTGCAACAATCTTTTATTTTCACATTCTTCATCTATTTAATGATTACTTATGGAAAACAACTTTCCAAATATTAAAAGAATTACATAATATTATAATATTGATATTACAATGAATATTGTAGTAATTATGTATATGTTACCAATTTAATATTTCTACTGAAGCAATAGAGAAAATCTAACATACGTACATGGTGATTTGAAATTCATTTTTACAAAATATTTATAATTTTCAATCCCTCAAATAACAATGAGCATTTATAAATAATGCTCACTTTGCAGTTTTTAGTTACATTTAGTTACTTTCAGCAACTAAATGTAAGGTGATTGACCCTTTCAGTCAAGTTTCAAAATGTCTTACAGAATGATACTGATTTATAAATAATGCTCACTTTGCAGTTTTAGTTACATTTAGTTACTTTCAGCAACTAAATGTAAGGTGATTGACCCTCTGACTCAAGTTTCCAAATGATACTGATACTCACAGAATGATACTGATTTATAAATAATGCTCACTTTGCAGTTTTTAGTTACATTTAGTTACTATCAGCAACTAAATGTAAGATGATTGACCCTTTCAGTCAAGTTTCCAAATGATACTGATACTCACAGAATGATACTGATTTATAAATAATGCTCACTTTGCAGTTTTTAGTTACATTTAGTTACTATCAGCAACTAAATGTAAGATGATTGACCCTTTCAGTCAAGTTTCCAAATGATACTGATACTCACAGAATGATACTGATTTATAAATAATGCTCACTTTGCAGTTTTTAGTTACATTTAGTTACTTTCAGCAACATTGACCCCCCCCCTCAGTCAAGTTTCAAAACGTCTCATCACAGAATATGATACTGATGTGGGAGTAATTTTTATACTAAACAATTTTTTCTGTTGCACAATATTTGTGCACTAAGAATAATGTTAGTAACGATTTTATAACGCTCGAAAACACGAGAGTACTATTGAAGTCATTCTACGTGAACTTTTTTCGACAAAAGTGAGAAATACCTTGCTGGCATCACCACCCTCCATCTTCAGAGCGTGCGCGCGCGATCTGCAGTGCTTGTACAGATTCGACTTGGTCTTGAACGCGAATCCACAGGGCACGCACGGATATGGTCTCTCGTTCGTGTGCGCGCGGATGTGCTTTTGCAGGACGCTCGGCTTCGCGCACGACAGCCTGCAATAAGGGCAGACGTAGCCGCTCTTCCTCGACTCGGTCGGCTCTCCGTCCGCCGGCTCTGCGGTGATCTCCACCTTGACCAGATCTTTCGACGACTCGCTCGGGTCCTTGGCCGACTCCTTCCTCTTTGCTGCCGCGTCTGGAGAACCGTTGCTGACCACGGTATCATTCTTGTTGGGCTCCACTTGCGGCGTAACCTCGGTCGTCGCCATCTTCTTGAACTTCTTGTGCAGGTACTTCGGCTCGCCATCGTTGTTGTTGTTGTTGTTGTTACTGTTGTTATTGTTGTTGTTGTTGTTGTTGCTGCTGCTGTTGTTGTTGTTGTTTGCTAACTGTGGGTCTGTCATCGCCACAGTGTGAGTCTCTGGAAAAAGAAAGTGAAAATGTTTTGATGAGACGATTTTCGTGATGTTTTTGGATTTGGGGATTGTTTCCTAGCTTTGGTGGTTTTCTAGAGAAAAATTCGCGAGTTTGATCTGTCTTTGGATAGTAATTAAGGTGATTGACCCTCTCAGTCAAGTTTCAAAATGTCTCAGAATATGATATTGATGTGGAAGTAACTTGTATACCAAACAATTTTTTTGTCAGTATTAACAATAATTATTTATTCGTTGCTCTCGACAGCTAGTAAATATTTGTATTAAATATAAATATATATTATATAATATATTACACAATATATATTATA
>NW_025110123.1:71914-82440 GCF_011392965.1 Frieseomelitta varia | reverse complement strand
AGTAACTTGTATACCAAACAATTTTTTTGTCAGTATTAACAATAATTATTTATTCGTTGCTCTCGACAGCTAGTAAATATTTGTATTAAAATATGAATATATATTATATAATATATTACACAACATATATTATATATATTAAATATATAAATAATTCATATTTCTATTAACTATTTATATTTTATATCATAATAAATATTTATATAGTAACATTTCTAACAAATTATTGTTCCACTATCAGACAAAAAAAACTTTCGCCTCTCATGGCGAGAAAATTCCTCGCACAAGTCTCATCAAATACGTGTGTATCAATCATTCAAATTAGAAGTGATTAGAAAATAAAATATACAGAGGTTGAGCTGTCGGAGATCGCGTGAGCCAGGTATGCGCCGATAAATTGCACACATTGACACGTTGTTGCCCGTTGATGAAACGGGTGACTCACTCATGATTGCGACTGTTTTCCGATACCGCACGGCGAATCAGGCTGATCGTTCCAAGAATTATCTTACCGGGAACAACATCATCGCGTCGCGTAATGAGTTACGTGTTGAATGAACAGGGCAATAGCTTGACGATCTGGCGCGATGAGCAGGGAATTCCAGGAAACGCGCAAGGAAAAAAAAAAAAAAGAAGAATTTATTATGATTAATATCTCGGCGAGCAACAGTCAATCATATTCCTCGGCTGGCCGCTTTGTATACAATCGCTTCGTATATTTTACTGCGTTTTCGTTTATCGTCCGATCGGAGCAAAACAATTTTTGCGCATCGAAGAATTCTGCGTTTTCATCGCCTGGCGACAAAATCAAATCGACAACGTCGAATTTCAAACAGATGTACGAATTCGAATATTGTCGTCGAGCTTCGATGTCGACTCCTTATGGAGTCGTGGCTACGTCGTGTTGAAGTTGAAAAAAGACTTTCGGAGTTTTACGTTTCATTTTGACGTACGAGAAAAGTTGTTACGCGAAAAATAAATTTTCGTTTGCTGGAAATTCCCCCTTTCCCTCCCTCCCCTCATGAATCCTTTAATTGTTAACACTGTGTTTCACATATGTTTGTATAATATTATCGATTTTGATTGTCCAAAAATATTAATATAAATAATAAATAAATATTACTATAAATAATAAATATTAATATAAATAATAATTATAATAAAATATTAATATAATAAACATTAACATATATAAATATTAACATATANTAACATTTAATATATAAAATTTGATATAATAAATATTAACGTATGTAACATTTAATATATAAAATTTGATATAATAAATATTAACGTATGTAACATTTAATATATAAAATAAATATAATAAATATTAACATATATAACATTTAATATATAAAATTTGATATATTAACATATATAACATTTAATATATAAAATTTGATATATTAACATATATAACATTTAATATATAAAATTTGATATAATAAATATTAACATATATAACATTTAATATATAAAATTTGATGTACTAAATATTAACATATATAACATTTAATACATCAAATTTGATATAATAAATATTAACATATATAACATTTAATACATAAAATTTGATATAATAAATATTAACATATATAACATTTAATATATAAAATTTAATATAATTAATATATTAACATAGATAATAATTATAATAAAATATTAATGTAAATAATAAATAAATGAAAATGCTGGAACAACTTACATATAAATCTACTATAATTTAACTAAAATAAATGCTTAATAGTATTTATTTTAGTTAATTTATTAAGCACTTGATAATTATTGAACTAAAATAAGTAGAGTTATGCACTCGTATTCCTCCAGGTCCAAATAGAAATAATAAATAAATTAATTTTGACAAGAACAGCCATATATTTTAAGTGACTCAAACGATCTGTTTGAAACCAGTTCGATTGCCATGGTGCATTAATAAAATTGCAACATGTTAAATTAATGTGGCACGATGAGTTATTTGGAAAACATACGTAAAAATAATATTTCCCACGCGCGACTGTTATTTCAAATTTTTCCCGCCAGGAAAGTGTTAAGTCACGTTCGATCGATCGATCTATTCTGATCACGAATGTGTTGTTTTGCTAATTTTTAGTGCTAAGTTTTAGTGGAGTATGTGAATAATAATAACTAGATTAATAAAATGTATTAATATTTTAATTAATATTTTTTTGAACAATCAAAATCGATAATATTATATACAAACATATGTGAATGTTTAAATAATTTTATATTTAATTCTACATCTCGTGAAAATAATTGCAATAATTAGACTGCTGATTTTTATGTAAGTTCATTATTTTTGTATATATCGTAATAATATAACATATATATTATATATTAATATTAAAAAATTAAATATTATAATAATATATTATAATTTCACTATAGATATTTGTTTTAAAATTACAACTCGCGCTTGTAATCAATGCCTTAATATAACTGTTTATTATCATTTTTACCCTATCATAAATAATGATAGGCTATCTTATTATATTTAGTTATATTGATTCAGTTATGTTATAATTAATTTAGTAATTTAAAATTCAAATAATTAAATTAAAAGTAAAAATTTAAATACCGTTACACATTTTACTTAATTTAATTGCAATTGTATATATTGTATATTGCCATTTATAATTTAGTTTCATTATTTGTATTTCAGCAAAAGAAGTCTAGCTACTACTTTCTATTAATACCATTGCGATTACGATTTCAATGACACATTGAGTTTAATTTATTCTTGCTTTTGAATATTACACTCTTCCATGCATAAATAATTGGACGGTGCAATTCCATTAAAAGGTCGATATTTTTGCTATTTTTTTCGATCTGACGATTAATATTAATTTAATCTCCTGCATTTCTCAAGTTTCTAATAAATAGCTGATGTGTCCTCGAGGCAATCGCCCTAAAATTCCAATAATAAAAAAAAGATGCACGCATACTTAACATCACTCTGCAGAGTTTTTTTTTTTTATCATTTAATTATTATTATAATATTAATTATTCATTTTGCAAAATATCTGCTACACTGCATCTGTTAAAATTAAATTAAGGAGATCCATTTGAATTGTGTTTCATATCGCAGTAATTTAGAAATGTCCAAACAATAAAAAAGTAACTGAGACAGTCAATTATTTGTATAAGTTTATTTAAAAATCTGTTATTATTATTTGAAATACATTAAGTATATTTCAAATATATATATAATGTATAATTTGAAATATTTATATATATATAATTTAATAATATATATAAATATATTATATATATATATATATTGTATAATTTGAAATATTTATAGTAATTTATAGTATATTATAACACATAATATAATTTATTATATATATTATATATTTTATATTATATATATTATATAATAATTATATATTATATATTTTAAATTATCGCATTATACGTGTATTTTCAAAACGTTTCTGTTCAGATCGAAAAAATTATTTCCAAACAATTGCGCAATATATTAAAGCATGACGTGAACAATTAAATTTATTAGGAATAACGAAACGTCGAGAAACCAACAAAGTGTCGAGAATTCGAAGCTTTCTTCGTGATTTGAAACTTAGACAAGAAGTATAATGTCAATGAATAAAGAATCATTTGGAGCGTGAGTAACGAGCGCTTTGACGCTTCATGCAAATGCTCTACGATCGGTTTTTGTTCTCTTTTTTTCAAGATACGATGATAATGTAAAATTTAGAAATTTAAAGATCTTAAAAAAGAATCTGGACTAGATATTTCTGTACGTCCCTTTTTGTATGTTTTTATTTGCATTTCGTTTAACTGCGGCCAATAAAAATTTATATTTGGAGTGTTAACTTTTTAACGAGTTCTTAAAATAACATTTAAGTTCCAAGTTTCGAGAGTCTCGAGCTTCGAAATCTAAAAAGTTTCGGTTTCGAGAAAAATATTAAAAAATATTTAAAAAAGTATTAACTTTAAATATTAAATATTGTATTTGATGTATTTAATGTATATTTAAATTCTAGTTTAATTATTCGACGTAATAACGACATTTGCTTTCGAAATCGAGTTAAGAATAACATCAAGTATCATTTAATTATACTTAAATAATTTTAACTAACTTGAATTATACTTGCATAATTATTTTTAAAATATTCGTAATGTCCGAAAATCGTTTTCACAATAAATAATAAATAAATTAAAATATAGTTATTTTAAATACTTACCTAAGTAAGATAATGTATTTTTATTCAATTCATTACGTGTTATTATAATTATAATATATTATAAGTTTGTTATATTATGTTTTAGCATTTTTTAATTTTACATTGCATTTTATCTACAATTTTATAACATATCGTATATATTACATTATACGTTATTATAAATTTATGATTATTTATTTTAATATAAATAATAATATATATTTTTAATATATGATATATATTAAATAATAATAATATATTTTTAATATAATAATAATAATATAATTTTAATATATATTAAATATTCTCAATTAATAATATTTTAATATATATTAAATATATATTACATTATACGTTATTATAAATTTATGATTATTTATTTTAATATTTTAATATTTTCAATTCTACATTTTATAGTATATTAATTAATTCATTATATTTTTCAAACATATTAATCGAATTGTGTCCGCAATCGTCAAAGCGAAACGACGTACAATTTCTTCTTTTTCCAATTTTTCCAATATTCCATTCTCGAACGTTGCTCAAAGCCTAGAAAAGACTCTAGAAAATCGTCGACAGTGAAACTAAAATAGGCAAATATAGTCGCAGTATTCTTACTCATTAACGTGCTCATTAAAATACGTATGTCACAAATATAACGATGAAACAAACAAGTGTGTAACGTCATGCACTCGAGCCACGATAAGAATATTCATTCGATTATTCCGCTGGTTACATAAACTGCACGAATTGTCGTTTGCTCGATTCTGTTTTGAGAAATGTGGATTGAGAATTCATCGGTGGAAAAGAATTCGTTTCGTTGAATTTCATCAATTCGAGAGTGGAAGAAATATCGTAAAATGAATTATTTCAATTCTGGATTAATTAAAACCAGAAATGTACTTGACAAATTTTCAAATTCAATTTTCTCCCCCCTCACCAAGAAAAAACAAAAAAAAAAAAAAAAACGAAGCTTTAAATGAAAAATATTATCCTTTCTGGTCGATTAATTTTCGCATCTAGAACCACAACGACAAATTTTATTCCAAAAAATTCAAAATTCACTCTGCAGATTTTCTGATCATTTAATTAATTATAATAATATATAATAATAATTATATTATTATATAATATATAATAATAATTATATTATTATAAATTATCATAACTGTAATTATATTATTATATATTATAATTATATTACTATAAGATTATTTAATAATTTATTATATGTTAATATTAATATTATTAAATATTATTATAATATAATTATAATTATAATAATATATAATAATATACATATTATTATATATTATTATAATAATTAAATGATGGAAAAATCTGCAGAGTGAATTTTGAATTTTAATATTAATATATAATAATACATTATTATTATATATATACTACTTTATATATATATATTATATATATATATAAAACTACTTTATATATATATATATTTTATATATTTATATTATATATATACTACTTTTTTTAATATTAATATATAATAATATATTATTATTATAATATACTATTCTAATAGTTAATGTAATAATAATATAACTATTCTAATAATTTATAATATATTATTATATATTTACATTATATATTATTAATTGTTCTTTTTACAAAATATCTGCTAAACTGCATTTGTTAGAACTAAATTGAGGAGATTCATTTGAATTGTGTTTGTGAACCTGGTGTCCAAACCTGGTTTAGATTTAGGTTAGGCTAGGTTATGTTTCCTCCTGGCACAATATAGGTTAGGTCTGCTTCTTAGCACAATTACGCATTACGTTACACACTGCCGTCAGTGCTGATTTGAATAAGAAAATAATCTTTCCACGAAATCGTTTCATTCAAATGAATTTTTTTTTTTTTTTTTCTAAAAAAGTTCCGGCGTTGTTACGTCAGTAGCTTCACAGATGCGAATCATACGATGTCACGTTAAAAACGTATAGAATATAATTCTTTCGTAAAATGTTTCGTTTTCGAGGAAATCGTGAGAATCGATATCGGAGGATAATTCTCAACAAAACATGTTCAAGGCCTGTTTTCTTGAAAACGAAAAAATTCCGTTTCACTTATTTTTGCGCGTAGAATTATTCGAGCTCTGTTTTCTTGAGAACGATGCCTTAAACGAAACACAATTCTGTTTCACGCATTTCACTTACTTTTGCGCGTAGAATTACTCGATTAACTAAATTAATACAGTACAATATTAATTGACTGAATTTTACTTAAATTTTATAAATTAAGTATATTTTCGACCTCGATTTTTTTTCTCGGACACCCTGTATCGAACGTTTGGAATTGAAAGGTAACTCAGAGGCGAAATTTATCGCTGGCAATAGAAACAGGAAGAAACTTGAAGAAATTATTCGTAACGACTTTTCAACAAAATGTTGCTCGTTGCTTTTAAATGCTCGTGGCATTAAAAGATTTCGAAACACCCTGTATAAGTATAAACAGGTCAACATTCTCGACAATATTTCCAGCTGTTGAAAATGCAAATACATGTTCAGAAGAAGAATTGGCTAGAGAATCGAGAAAGTATCAGGGCATTTATTTCCCTTTTAATATTTCTTTGCGAGAACAAACGATGACATTGACAAAGTCTATTTTGGCAAATACAAAATAACATAAAAAGGCAATTTCCAATGACGAGTTGCACAGTAATAAAAATTCGAGAATCAAAAAGATATTGGGTAGACGAGGATTTTTGTTTTAAGAACAGAATATGAAAAAATTGTTTTCGTAGCTCGGACCATCGCAATTTTGAAAAATTGAAACTTTTTTCCCTTACAACCCCCAAATATTTTACGATTCTTTCTTTCGCCATTTTATATTTTATGATCGTACTTGAGTGGACCGAAACATTAGGATTTTTTTGAATTTTTAACTTCAATGCTCAGAGATCAATGAAATGGCGAAAAAAAAAAAAAAAAACTGTACAGCAAGTTTTAAGGGGTTGCTGTAGAGGGGAAACTTCAATTTTCAAAATCACGATGAATTTATAGTCGTAAATGAAATTTTTCAGCGTTTCTACACGTACGTGTGAACTTTTACAATTTTTCTCAAAGAAAAAAAAAAAAAAACTCTTTTCCATTTGTTATGTGACATTTGGGGGAAAAAAGAACGAATTCAGGACAATCGTAAGACAGAATGATATTTACGTTTTAAAATGAAACCAAGTAGATTTCTATATATATACATATATATTTAATGAAATTACAACAGTTTGAGGTATGGATAATTTTTCATTTAAATTAATTGCGGTACAAAACAGTCTGTATCTGGTAAAATTGTTTCCGGAATACCAAAATATCCTGCAAGATACAGTAGTATAATAGTCCCCACTTAAGGGTCCGCAGCTATCCCCACCAATTCTTGGAATTGGGACTACCTCGCTCTACTTTACCGACCTGCATGAAACTCGACACTTGCACAACACAAAGCTACTGATACAGTGGACGCTTAAGTGGGGACACCACTGTATCACCAAAAGCCTTCATCATTTAAAAAATGTCTCAAATTAATTTTTTTCTTTTTCAATTTTAAAAGAGCAATTTGGTACACTTGCAATTAGTTTGTCACACAGACGCGTGTGGGAGACGTGAAAGTCACTATTATTTTTTTAAATTGAGTAATATTTTTTTTTTGCATTAATTGATATAGCAAGTCGTTCTCTACAAAAAAAGTATTAACCTATCTACGTGTGAGACCTGATACCGATATTTCGGTAACAATTCGCGAAATATACCTCCCCACTTAAACGTCCGCTCCCGATCCCAACTGTACTAATTATAGGATGGTTACTGGGAAGTCCGAATGATACAAAACAAAAATAACTTTTACAAACGCATGTTTTTAAAATTTTTCATGATTTTATTTGAAAATATAATTAATGGATTCGTTTCAGTATTACGTGTGAAAGACAACATCCCTCAAATAACCATCATTTTTCTGCTCACTCAAACCCTTCAGTTTTTCAACGGCCATCCTATACATTTTCCTTGTTCTTTTAGTTCTTATACATCGTTCGTGTCAAAATTCGACGTGTGTGTTCAGTTTTGTTCAAACAATAAAGCCAGACGAGCATAGATATCAGTTGGAAATAGCTTCTTTAAAAAAAGCTGCGAGCAGACAGATATAATTTGATAAAGCAGTTGCTACAGTTAAGAAAGCCGCGGGCAGGCGGGCAAACAAACAATGTATAAAGTATTACAGGCTATACCGAATTGAATGGTGAAGAGTCAATATTTAACAGGAAGAATCAAATTAATCACGGGGCAAACGACGATGTTTGCGAGCGGCGTAACAACGTCTGAACGATAACTGAACGGCAGTAGAGCGAAGTGACTTTTCGTTAGTTGTTTTTTTAACGTTAGAACCGTCGACGAGTGAAGTCCAAATTTTCAGAGACGGAAGAAAAAAAGCAAAACTTTCAAATTGGACAGAGTTTTCATATGTTTGTAAGTGTTTGTTCGTTTTATAAAAATGTAATATAAAATATATATAATACAGAATATACTATATTATATTATAAACATGTTATATGTAACTATAATATATTATATAATTTATGTATTATACTATATATTACATGTAAATATAATATTATATTATACTATAAATATAATATATTATACTAAAAATATACTATAAATATAATATATTACACTATATAAATACAATATAAATATAAAATATTATACTATATATTATATGTAAATATAATATATTATATAATTTATGTATTATACTATATATTATAGTATTTTAGTATTATTTAGTAATATTTATATATTCACAAGTAATTTAAATTTAAGCTTCTGTCGAATTTTTTTTAACAAACATTATAAATTCGATATTCCGACTACTTACGTAGAGTGGTGAATAAATTTACCAAGTTACTTTTAATAATAGATAAGAGACTGAAGAGAAGATTTTTCACGTAAATTTTTTTTTAAAAATCGAAACATTATTTTTAAAGCAGAAAATGGAACGGAAGTTATTATTTCATATTGTAACACTGAAAATAAATTTTGAAATTACGTACATGTATCTCAAAATGGAGAAAAACGTATGTACATGTATATGTATAAAATATAATTAAGTTAATTCTAAATGGAGTATCTTAAATAAAATTTTCAGTAAAAAAAAATTCCTTTAAATATTAAATATTTAAATAAAGATTAAATATTAAATAAAATACTAAATAAAGATCACTATACTTTGAATATTTTATATATTTTTTCATATCACAGTCGTACTCTGTATATTCTGCATAACTTTGCACTTTGAAATTTCCTACAAATGCATAGAAACTCCCAATCTAAATATTACGATAATAAGTATACTCAATTTTTTACATACATTCCTGCAGTATATCGTACATGTTTTACAACAAATTGTCAATATTTTAGATGCATCTACATCTAAAATGCTGTGTGTATTTTCCACATTATTCCACTCGTGGACTTTTCACAAGTGCTCGAAAACCCGCAGTTTAGTTCAAGAATTCAATATTTATCATCGCCATTCATATTCATATCCGCGAGAATATCACGTCATTGTACAAGAATTTCATATTTCGCTTCAACTTGAGATTTCCCCGTTTTTCAAATGTTCTTCCAATTTGAGAGAGAAACGCAAGTGGGTCGAGAATGACCGAGACATTTAACCCCTTGCGCTGGCAACTGATTGCGGACCATAACGAGTGACCGAACCCGTGTACAATAAATTCGTCGCGTTCTTTCTCTTTTGAACTCGTCGCGTGTGACATCACTGGATAGAAATTATCGAGAAGTAATAAATTTATTATTCGTTTCGCCTGGATTATACCTAAATATATTTAAAACTGGGAAAATACTGCAGTTTTTGGGATAAAAAATTCTCGACGTCATTCTAGCGCGAGAGGTTAACCTCTTGCGTTAGTAACTGAGTGCGGACCATAACGAGTGACCGAACCCGTGTACAATAAATTCGTCGCTTTCTTTTTCGTTTGAACTCGTCGCGTGTGACATCACTGGATAGAAATTATTGAGAAGTAATAAATTTATCATTCATTTTGCCTGGGTCATACTCAAATATATTTAAAACTGGGAAAATACTGCAGTTTTTGGGATAAAAAAATTCTCGACGTGTGTGGCACGTCATTCTAGCGCGAGAGGTTAACCACTTGCGCTGGCAGCTGATTGCGGACCATAACGAGTGACCGAACCCGTGTATAGTAAATTCGTCGCTTTCTTTTTCGTTTGAACTCGTCGCGTGTGACATCACTGGATAGAAATTATTGAGAAGTAATAAATT
>NW_025110123.1:68464-71758 GCF_011392965.1 Frieseomelitta varia | reverse complement strand
GACCGAACCCAGTGTACAGTAAATTCGTCGCTTTCTTTTTCGTTTGAACTCGTCGCGTGTGACATCACTGGATAGAAATTACTAAGAAGTAATAAATTTGTCATTCGTTTCGCCTGGGTTCAATTTAAATATACTTAAAACTAAGAAAATGTTTGCAATTTGGTGCAAAAAAAATTCTCTTGCGTGGCACGTCGTTCTAGCGCGCAAGTGGTTAAAAATCGATATTAGAAATCACTAGTGAAATAGAGTTGTCGCGCCGTTTCGAAAAGCTGCACGCGAAATGTACGTTCGACGCGCGCATTATTATCGGATCGTTTAATATTCAAGGCCCGAAAGGTCATTCCTGCGGATTTATGCGAGAGTCGCACGTTACGAAAGCGGAAAAAGCCGGGTTCAATAGTTCAGAGTGTCGTCGCTCAACGCCGCGGACTGCACTCTCCTTCGATTGGATTTCCGTTCGTACGTAAATGAAACGACGTCGAACGATGAATTTTTAACTCGCCGTTAAAAGCCAAGTAATCGGCAAAAATTATTATTTCGCAGCGTGCAGAGAGACGCTGAAATACGGTATCAATCTTAAACTGAACGTCATCCCACGCCAGCTTGCTCACACGATCGTAAATGTATATGTGAATATGTATATTTTCGAAGTTATCGATATAAATACATTTAGTGTGTCGTTTAGTATATTTATAGGAACTTTCTATGAATATGTTACAAGTGTTTTATGCATTAGGCACGTTTTATCAGTACTGACGATGAGCCTTGACTATTGTGATTACATTTATCGAATCTAATATATATATATATATACACGCATACATATATGTGTATATGTATGTATATTCTCTCTGATTATATTTATTGCATTATTTTTTATTATATTTATTATTTTTCATATTATTATATTATTTAATAATATAAAAATATTATATTATTTTATATTATATATATATATATATATATACGCATACACATATATATGTATATGTATGTATATTCTCTCTGATTATATTTATTGCATTATTTTTTATTATATTTATTATTTTTCATATTATTATTTTATATTATTATATATTATTTTTATTTTTTTATTGTTCTCATTCTGTTTTTATTATTTATCTCATTCCTACTCTTTTTTTTATTGTTTATTTGGTTATTGTATTATATTTATGAAATTTGTTGGTTTGGTTATTGTTATATTTGTGAAAATTGATACACGTAGTATCTCTGATCACGTTTACTGTATAATATATTTATTTTTGTTTCTATTATTTTAACCAATGCAATCATGATAGTCGAGTCTCACTATAGTGACATGTATATCGAAATAAAAGTATATAACTATGTATACATGTATACCTTTAATATATTTATGATATTATATGACGTATTGTAACATCTTGTAATACATATGTTATGTATATATTATATATTATATGATATATATATATATATATATAGATATATATTAGAAATATCATACAAATTTCAAGCTTTAACTTGCGTATTTCAAAATGACTTTTATTCTAAAAATATCAAGTCGTTTGTTGCAATTTCTAATTATTATTCTCCTTGCTTCCTAATTATATATTCGTAGCTCGACAGAATTTATGTATGAATTTCGAATACAAAATCGAGAAACCAGTGTTACATCACGTACATATAGATAATATACTTGTAAAATATCTGTTCATTTTTATGAACGTGAAATTTCGAAACATTTTGAAATGTCACTAGCATCGTGATGACTATAAAATTTTGGACAACTCGTGAAATGAACATTTATTTTATTTCACTTCCGTCTCATTATAATAATATATATATATATATATATATATATATATATATATATATATATATATATATACTATTATAGTATTATATTACAGTATTATTATAATTATAGTATTATAATATTATAGTATTATTACAATTATAGTATTATAATATTATAGTATTATTACAATTATAGTATTATAATATTAGTATATAATATAACTTTCCTGCTCTATAAAATACGATCAAACGAAAGTTATGTATAATCAAAAAATAATGTCTTCATTGGAGGCATAATTTTCAAGAGAATCACGTTTAATGATTTATCAAGCATATTGAAACCTGGCTGAACAGAAATATAGTCGAGAGGTTATTGTTGATCGACATCGTAAAACACAATGGCAGACAAAGGAAAGAAAGTTTGAAATTGATATTTCATATCTATCCATACAATTAAAATTTCTATTGAACATTTTTTCCTATATTCAGATTTAGAATTTTTCATATTTCTCAATACATCTCTGCTGTCGTTCAATTACGTGTGGTATTTATTTATATTTACTCATAGTTTAATTTAATTCTGTTGCTACTAGTTTAACTAATTTGTTTCTCTTAAATAATCTATCAAATAAAATACTGTATAATATATAGATACTATAGTGTTATACATTTATTATAATATTTACATGTATTTATTACAATTATTTTTATGCTTTATATTTTATTTAGTATAATATATAATACTGCAGTATGTAAACACTGTATTTTGCAACAAACAATTAAAACTGATATCTATTGTTTGATTTTTTTATTTATCAAGAATAATTCACTACCAATTGTTGAAAATTATATACTTATATGAAATTATATATTTAATTAATGTACATATGTAGTATAATATATAACACTACAATATTTAAATAATATATTTTGTGACAAACAATTGAAACTGATAGCTGTCGTTTAATGGTTTCATTTATCAAGAATAATTCACTACCAATTGTTGAATATTATATACTTATATAAAATTATATATTGTATATTAATTACATATTATATGAAATTATATATTGTATATTAATTACACTGAAATTATATATGCACATATTATTGCATGTATTAAAAGTACATACATGTATATCAATGATAGAAGTGAATATGCAGCCAGTAAAACTCTCATGTTTCAAATATCCCTCAGTAGCGTATGATGCTAAAAAAAATCACACGTACTTTAACAATAATCACATTTTACGTGAGAGACAGGCAAATAAAAAGTAACCGCTTCTCTTTTGATGTTCGAGGCGGAAAGGACGATGTACAATGTACCAAAGATTTAAAATGAATATTCCTCGCCTACGAAAAGATTCGAAAATCATAGTTTGACATATGTACACATGTAAGCGGCGAACTTTGATCGAACGACAAAGAAGAAAAGAAGAAATCATTTCGCGAATCCATCGTGTCTATTTCTCTCTGGTATCGACGTTTCTTTCTTTTTTTTTTTTTTTTTTTTAA
>NW_025110123.1:17152-67895 GCF_011392965.1 Frieseomelitta varia | reverse complement strand
AAAAAAAAAGAGGAATTGGTTCTCCTTGGTTTGTCTCATACGCCCGCCCCTTATTCCTTTGATATATTTTTAATTCGACCAAGTTATGCAAAGCTACAAACTTAAATATGAAAGTTAAAAATGTGTAAATTTAGATCTCTTGAAGATCAAATTATGAAATGTATTATAATTAAATCGCAATTTATTGAATTTTATTTATTTTTCTTTTTTTTAATTTTTTCAATACTGAATAGTATAGACAGTAGAATAATGTAAACAACATGATAGTAGACGAGTCCAGAATGTAAAACTATAGTTTAGTAGCTTTAGTAATTTTAACAATTGAATTATATGGTGTGGGAGTTGGCAAATTTTTGCAAAATAAACATCACACAGTTGTGAAACATAACTTATAGAAAATTATGATAAAAATTATAAAAATTATGATAATATAACTCAGAATATAATGATAATACTTATGATAATAAAACTTATGATAATACAACTTTGAAGAATAAAAATTATTTATATTTATTCCATTAATAATAATTAATAACAATCAAGTGTCATTTTATTTACGATATAAAAATCTGAGTAACATGAAATAGAATACGCGCAAGTTAAATTGATAAAGCAAATATTCTTCGTACTTACTATTTCTATAACAAACTAAACTCAAATTCAAATAGAATTGAACTACCCGCCAATATGGCGTCGTTCTCAATATGGCGTCAATCTTTTTTCACACTTCGTTAATAATTATGCTTTGTTTGACATAATTTCTCGAAATCATTGAATAACTTTCACGTTGAAGCATAGTTTATACCTGATAATTAACAAAATTGTGCGTGGAAAATTATTTCAATTAGAACACAAAGAGAAGATGAAATCTAACCTAAACCTAACTTGAACCTTCTCACACTACGGTACTTTTTCAAGTTGCGGTGCGCTGCATTAGAAAATTTCGATGATTAACCCCGTAATAAATAAAGATAAATACATCTGTCAATAAATACAAGGTGGCCACTGAAAAACTGAAGGAAAACGGTGGTCATTTGAGGGACGTTGTTTCTCACATATAATACAGAAAAAAATTCATTAATTATATTTCCAAATGAAATAATAAAAAATTAAAAAAACATATGTTTGAAAAAGTTACCTGAAAAACCGAAGGGTTTGAAAAAGCCATAACTTGTTCATTTTCAATCTTTTTTCGTAAGTTACAGAAAAAAATCCATTAATTATATTTCTAAATAAAATAATAAAAAATTTAAAAAACATGTGTTTGTAAAATTTTTGTTTTTATATCATTCAGTCTTTCAGTTCTCGTTCTCGTCGATCTCCGTTCAAAGGATCGATAGGGACGAAAGAAAAAAAAAAGAGAACGTTTCACTTCGATTTGCGCGAGTCGCTTCGTCGCGTGTGGAACTTCCCTTCGGCGACGTTGTTTTCTGCCGCCGCCGATCACCGAAATGCTCGATAATTTTGGAACGCTATTTATATATGTGAGTGGCGAACGAACGGTGCTGGGAAATCAAGAGGAGAACCAGAGAGTCTCTGGCCAGAGAACGAGCCAACCTGCCTCGTTTCGTGCAATGTAAACTTCTTTGTACAGCGCGTAGATTCGTTTCAAAAATGGGGGACAAGAATCATCATAGGGTGACACGCTGCGGAACGATCAAACCGCGGATTTTCAGCACTTGTGGACAATTTGAAGTTAGAGTATCAACTGCATTAAAATGCACAGAGTACACACAATACACTTGGATGCACAATTCTTGGATAAAAAATTACGGCCACTTTCAATTTTCTAACAAAGTTTAAAGGCCTGAACTTGTAATTTGAGAATAATTTTCATTTCATTTTATTGCGAAGCTTCAGAAGATGTTTGATAACTCAACATACAATGTACAAAGCGATGGAAATATTCTATTTCCCAGGTTGAAATGTATTTTGGGTTTTCGTGAATGAACAATAAATTTACGAAAATAAAAACAACGAGTTTAATTTAAATACACATAAAATACATATACTTATATATAATACATATAGTAATACATTTAAATACATATACTATAAAAAATATCGAAGGATCTCGAAAAATTTTTAATATGTTGCCGAGGTCATCTGACAATAAAAAAAAAAAAAAGTTTATTTGAAATATATCCAATCTAAACTCATTTCTGATCAAATAAAAAATTTTGGTACCTTTCCTGAATTTCCATTTTTTTTTTTTTTTTTTTTTTTTTATTAACCCCCAATTGGTATCATTGGACACTGAAAACACAGAAAAACTGAAGTTTTACACTGATTAAATTCGACTGATCTCTGCCAGAAGCAATGATAAAACACGAAAGAAAATTAAATGTAATACAAATTGGTACGATTAAAGCCAGAAACTTCGCTTGAAAGTCCGTGAAAAATTTAGAATTCGCACAAAGGTCCGCAGTTTATTAATAATCGGAACCCGATAAGAACTGCGGAAATAATGAGGTTAGCGGTGTTCTGCAAGCCGTATGTGGATATACCGGAATTCATTGAATACGCAGAAACCTCTGAAGAGATATAAACGGCCTTTGGAATTACGTGGAACGTTTATTGGATTGTCGGGGACTAAGAAAGTCCAGGGAAGTGAATGAAACTACAACGAGCCCATTCTTGTACGACGAATTCAGCCGGCTCATTCTTCCAAGTGCTACGAGCGCACGCGTCCCCTTATCAGTGGGAAATTCATCGTGCAGAACGCCTTGAATAATTTTTTTACGAACGTAAATGGAAGAACTGAAGAGAGATTAATCCACTAAGTACTAATAATCCGACCTAATAATAATAATGATAAACCTGTATCACTCTGCTTTAGTTATTTCGTACAGGATGTTTCATTTTTGTCTTACCGAATGGCGGTCAGGATGAAAAAAAAAAAAAAAGAAAAAGTTAGAGAATATTTGGCCGAAAATTGCAATATTTTCTCAGTTTTAAGTATATTGAAATACAAGCCAGGCAAAACAAATGATAAATTTATTACTTCGTAGTAATTTCTATCCCCAGTGATATGCCGATGAATTCAAAAAGAAAAAGAATTATTGTATAGGGTTTGTTTGGTCACTCGTTATGGTCCGCAAGTTACTAACGCAAGAGGTTAAATGAATATATATTAAGAAGTAATAAAAATACCAAAACTATGAATTTATTCAATTAACCGATACTTATGGATATTAATATTAACTACATATGTGGAACCACAACGTACAATGTTCGCTAATATTAAACATAACCTCTCTAACATAGTTGAATATTGCCAACATAACCTCTCTAACGTAATTGAATATTTCCAACATTTTCGTGCAGAATTGAACGTCAGAGTCAATTATTTATAACTTCGACGTTCTCGTTATAACTTTGTAATGATCATTATCATTATACAACTTATATTTTTGTCTTATTTTAATCACAGAACATGCTGACATCGTTCGACAAGATACAAATGGAACACCTTGTATATATTTCTGCGTGTAACGTGCATTCTGCAAATTCTTCGAACTTGGAATGTCTCAGAAATGTACAAACATCCGCAGTTCATTTATAATCAGTGATTATTGTAATCGTTAATCTGTATGTACGGCGACCTAAAGTTCACGGTGGTCTATTTTTCAAACTTCATTTCCATCTTGTAATAGGTCTCTATCATTGTTGAAATAATGATGAATTAGACAACAATATATTAATTTATTCGAACACAAGGATGATTTCTCCCTAGATTGTTTGATTATTTGACTGTTGTTATTTTAACACTTATAATTAAATTTATTATTAATTTTAATACTTATGTTAAAAAACAAATTTGAATAATCAAATTAACTCAAATGAGAAATTTTATTTGCAAATGATTTATCCGAATATCGCGTTAAATAAAATTATTTTTTCTATATCATTTCTGAAATAACAATAATAAATTAATCGAGATAATTCGTTGTTTGAAACAGTTATTTTTCAAACTCGATTTTCTTGAAAACGAAGCCCTAAGTAAGAGAATTTCATTCTTCTTTTTGCATGTAGTATCATATTTCAGTTATTGTATCTGAAACAATCTGAGATGTTCAAAATAATTAGTTTACTTTACTTTTTAATTAATTTACGTTACTTGAATAGATATCAAAAGATGATTGCATTCTTATTTTGTCATATGCTCCTCATTTGGTTAATTTTAGCATTTCAAGGCTTAAATTCCTCTTCATTGTATAAAAAATAATTTTTAGTTCGAAATAATCAAGTTTTATCAATTACAAGATTTTTATTATAAGAAAATTACTGTACAGTTTAAACGTGTTTAGTTGATTTTTAATTGACGACTTAAAAATCAATAATAACAACAGGCACAATAATTAATAATAAGCAATGATCAATATTAAATTTTCAAATGTCCTTACATTATTATTTAATTATATTATGTTAATATTTCAATCACTTTTATTTACATTTCCTTCTCGTTATTTCTTGAAATATCAGATCTAAAATTGTCTCGTTCAAATCGATCGTCTTTTAGAGTTGAAAATAAATCGAAGAAAATAATATCAGTTTCCGAGAAATCATCGTTCCGAAAACGGTGCACGATTGATTAGTAGATGAATTTTGCATTACGAAATTGTCATTTTTTCTAACACTTCCAACTCTTTTAAATTTATTTTTTTTTTACGAGAATTCTCTCGATCTGTTATCGCGACGATAAATGCAATATTTGAAACAAACAAGTTCCGTCAGTGGTGTCCTTGAAGAGGTCGAGGTTCGTCTCGAACATTTTTGTGAATGATCCCCAAAACATCAAGTGTAAAAACTAGTTCAATAAACTTTGAAATTAAAAACTCGACTAGTCTGAGGAATTGTGAAATGAAAACTGTCCTTAATTATGTAAGAAGAACTTGTTCCCAATTTTTTTTTACTCCTTTTGTCATTCCTCCTTTGCTTTTGCAAACTCCAAAAAAAAAATAAAAAAAATAAAAAAATCTTTCATACTTCGTACATTTTATGAAATAAAAATTCAATAGTATTTTATGCACAATTAATTTAACTTTAATAAAGGCAGTTAATGATAAATGCGATTGATTGGTAATGAACAAAGGATAAGGAGGGAAAAAATGTCACAAAATAGCCAGGAATTAATTAATATTATTTTAGTTTATTAGAAGGTTTAGAAATAAATATATTCAATGGTATTTCATTATATTTAATAATATAAAGATATTCATTTTTAGTCTAAGGACTTAGAAATAAATTTAACATTATTTTAATAAAAGAACTCTCGATTTACGTATTTAGGCAAATCGTTAAAATTTTGTTTCCCCAGTAAAGTTATTTTGTGACATCTCCTATTTCTTTCTCTTACTCTTTAAATAAATGATAAATCATCTCTTAAAATCGGACGTAAATTAAAAAAAAGAAAAACAATCAGTTATCGGAATGATCTAAGAGCAAATCAATAAAGTTACATTATTCTGACTTTATTTTCTCTCGTAAGTTACTTTTTATTCCATTTTTTCGTTTGTAAATTATTTTTTTATTCATTATAATCATTTTATTCCGTGTCACAAAATTTTATATCAGAACTAACCGCAAACAGGTTTTGAATAAGCAACAGAAGACTGGCAAACATTAAAACCATTTAATATCAACAGTGACGTTATTCAATTCCTCTTTTTTTTTCTTTTTTAATCTGGCATCGTTTCACATTTTTGGCTTCGACGTGAAAAATACTTGAATATCCCGTGCCGTGAATCGACGTTTGTTTCGAATGACCAATAAAATCATGATCGAAGTTTCGCTGAACCGTTCATTTTTTCCCTCTAATATTTTTTCTAACTTTGATTAAAAACAAATGGGTCTTGTTACAATTACGTGAATCACCCTGTATATCTACACACACACACATATATATACATATATATTTAATACGATTGCTAATATATTTACAATTTACAAACTCTTTCTTGTATATGAGATATCATTTAATTTTTCCATTTTTGAAATAGACAATATTTCGTATTACGTATCAATCACGTGACCGCACAAAGGGTCACGTGACATTTCCTTCAGTCTTTCTCAAGACGCTGAGACGTATAGGTTATGTCACATACGTGTATCACTTATTTTTCCATATATTTAATAAATAAATAGATTTCAACGTAACTCAATAGAGTAATTTATTTTTCAATAAATTTTTATTATATCTTCAATAAATCCTCTCTCTATTAGAACAAATGTAACGTTGTCCCCTCAGCGGAGTTATGTATGTATGCATATCCGATATCAGAGCATGATTCGAGTTAACGAAGGGAATGAAGAAAAATTTTCATTTGATAAGTATATTCTTTCAAGTTATCAAGGATCGACTGTATTAATAGAGGCAATTAAATTGGTCAATTTCTCCGCGCTGTTCATTTCCAACCTCCCCGATCGTACTGCGCATGCGCGTCGTTTTATCGGCTAGAGACATACGTATTGCACGTGGGTTATCGTTAAATCGATAAAATCAATACGGCCGCGGATCGTTCGTTCGTTCGAACTAACGGTGGTCGTAAGTCGCTTCGAAAAATTGAAATTTTCAAGTCCGATCCGCTGAACCATAGCGAGTTATTATATACCTACGTGAATTTGGCGCATGCCCGCCAGCGAAACGAAGCTTCGATTTCGATTATAACACCGAACTGTTCTTGCGCGTTTTTCACCGCTCATTGCAAATCAATATTTTGCAACGAGTGGTGAATCAAATGAACCGAGCATGTTCGCCGATTCTCTCGAATCTCGGGCTATTATCGTCGAGATAATAAAAAGGAAACAACAACAGTTTTGATAGGTTAGGTACAATGTTGATACAAAGTCGATGAAGCCTGGTAATACCAACGACGACTAGCTAGTATTGATTTAGATGTTTATACTTCGAGGTACGCAAACCTCGTAATGCCTCGGTTATTAGTCTTGGATCGTGACCTCTTCTATTCTAAATGAACTATATACACTCTGGGGTATTTCCCGTGATTTAGGCAATGTTAGTTGAACATTAGCTTATAAGTGATATGGTAAAGTTACTTGATACGAGATTCTAGCTTATCTCTGTTATAGACTTCTAAATGTTACAGCAATACTGTTTTGATTCGTACATTGGCATCTTTGGTAAACATACATTTGCGAAATACGTGTGTTGTTACATATTTACGTTTATATTAATATAAATACAGGATGGCCATTGAAGGGTTTGAAAAAGTCATAACTTGTTCATTTTCAATCGTTTCTATTTTCTTTTTCTGTAGATTATAGAAAAAAATATTGAAAAAATCCATTAATTATATTTCCAAGTAAAATAATAAAATATTGAAGAAACATGCGTTTGTGAAAGTTATTTTTGTTTTATATCATTCGGTCTTTCAGTGACCACCCTATATAGCATACGTATATTTTTAAAGTGAGTTACAAGTAACTCCAAAATAGTAAGTGTAAATAATTATTTTCATAAATATTGTTGTATAGCATATTATGAAATATATTATTAAATAATGAAAACTGAACCTTTAATAGTTTCTTTCATATATAAGACTCTTAAAAGTTTCTTATTATATTTAATATATTTAATTAAATCTTATTATTTATCTTTGTAGGTCGACAAATATATACTATTAGCAACAACTATTACTATAGAACTATAGAATCTGAATAAAAATTAAACCTAAATTTGTAGGTAAGGCTTCCAGTACCACATGTACATTTGTATATATGCTACACAATAAATTTCAGACTGAAATCTAGACTCGTGTCCATTTAGCCACTATAGTCCTCTAATTGAATTCCGTTTCAAATATATAAACTCTAAAAAGCAAATAGTGGAACAATGATCAAAAATTGATTTCATGTGCCTAGTGTACACAAACAAACTGGATCTCATATTTAATCAAATGGAATCCATTTTTCTTGTCTCCATAATTTTCACTTTTAGCTCATCACGAAGGAAACTCTTTTTACCGTATTTTCCAACAAACCACTTTTAAAACATGCATCAAATTTTAATCAAAGAGAGTTACGATCAAGAAAAACTTTTGCTGGAAGCTCCTCCAAACGTTCGGATACTTCCGCGAGCAACTATATAATCAATAAAAACCTCCTGAAACCTGTACTTCGATACGAATCACGACGTCTGACAATAGCGAGTGGCCCTTTCTTCGATACGAAACAATCGTAACCGTAACAATGAAAACACGATCAATTAACGATGTTCGATTGTTCGCGTTAATAATGGAGCCGTTCGATTGTCCGAGTCATTCAACTTGCAATTATTCCAGTCTAATAATTGACCGACGATAATCGCGAGCGTGGAATCACACTGTGCATGTCGGAATTAGCATGGAACTGATAAGAATGGGGAGAAGGGGGAAAAGAAGAAGAAAAAAAAGACATAATCGGATAGTGAGTACTAGTGACACACGAAGGCTGCGCTCGAGATGAAACGCTTCCACTCGCCGAAGGAATGAAGCGTAACTCGCGCGACAAACGTTCAATTACCAGCCATAGAATAGTTCGTTCAGCTGTGTATTGTCAGGTCCAGCCACCTACCCAGTGCAGTGGTTGGCCTTTGTAATTTGTTAATTGTTTTATGTCGGACGTGTCGGTTATATTAAACGCTGTCAGCTTTAACCTTAAAAAGGTGAGAGGGATGGGGGGGGGGGGGGGGGGGGGGAGTGAAGGTCTCAGCTTAACCTCTTGCGCTGGAACGACGCGCCACATGCACGTTGAAAATATTTGGCCCAAAATTGCAATATTTTCTCAGTTTTTAAGTATATTGAAATACAACCCAGGCAAAACAAATGATAAATTTATTACTTCTTAGTAATTTTTATCCAGTGATATATATTCAAAAAGGAGACGAATTATCGTATACGGTTTAGTCACTCGTTATGGTCCGTGAACCAGTTACTTGAGGTTAAGTTTATAATTAATAAACTTAAGAGGTGAAGTTTGTAATTAATAAACTTAAGAGGTGAAGTTTGTAATTAATAAACTTAAGAGGTGAAGTTTGTAATTAATAAACTTAAGAGGTGAAGTTTGTAATTGATAAACTTAAGAGGTGAAGTTTGTAATTAGTAAACTTAAGAGGTGAAGTTTGTAATTAATAAACTTAAGAGGTGAAGTTTGTAATTAATAAACTTAAGAGGTGAAGTTTGTAATTAAAAAAACTTAAGAGGTGAAGTTTGTAATTAATAAAAAGATGTGGATTATTTTTTCCGTTTTTGAGAAATCTTGTGATGTTAATGTCAGTCACTTATGCTTCGATCCTTTATAGATTGTCAGGTAAATATATCTGCCACTTGTTATATTGATTTACATACATAATACGCATATAGAACCTTTATGATATTCTTAATATTCTAATATTAGTTGTTAATAATCTTTTATCATCATTTACAATCATTACATAATTATAATAATAACAACATGCAGATGTATAATTTACAATATATAATTGTTGTTATGTTACTAATGCTACATGTATATAAAAAAATATTATTGCATTCTGAAATGCAGCTAATTTTCTTTTGTTCTTTCTATTAAGCTTCACACGACAACCGGGAACTTTTGGTTTCTTATTATTCTAACAGCTTCAGCTTCAAACCTTGATACTACAAAACGGTTGAAGAAAGTGCATAATATCCCGGGATACAGATCGTCATGTTTATTCGTAGCTTGAGATCATGCGATATTTATGCAATTATGCACATGTTTCATGAATAGCGCGTATCGTACACATCTTGCGTTAGAAATTAATGAACTCCACATTAATAAAGAAACTAATTTAATTTTACAGCATTGATTACTACATTATGCAACATGTGAATATCTACAACTATTATATACGGTCAAGGTCGTAATTTTATTAGTATAACTAACTCAATTCAAGCGATACCAATGAGTCCATGCTTTTATTCTTAAAAAGATAAATATCTTCTTATTTATTTGTTTCTTCATACGTTTTCATTATAGAACCTTTATAAGTAGTTCTATATTCGTATACGTATGGTTGAGATTTGATATAATAGCACATTTCTTCAAATTTTTAGATTTTATTAGATTTTCTTACTTATTGAATATTTTAGAGTTTAAACTATTCTGGTATATAAACAGACGTACTAACATTATAAACGTTATACTTTCAAAGTAATAGAAAGAAGAAATTTCTCTACTATGCAAATTTAAATAATACAATGTGTTCAAAGCAGAAGCACAAAATCGAACTTCAATTTCTATTCAACAAAGAACTCGGTCATGTCATAATTGGGCAAATGCTCGATCATTCTATTATGAGACACGATTGTTTTATCGAATACACTCGGATCCAAAGTATCACCATTGTTGTTTCAAATTCTTCTTCTCTCTTCTTCAGATTTTAACATCAACTATATTTTGTGTGTGTTTGTGTGTGTATATATGTATATATGTATATATTTATGAATATATTATATATTATATATTACATATATATATTATATATATTAAATATACGTATATATGTATGTTCTTATCAGTTCTTATACTAAATTATAGAATTATATAGTATATAATATAGTATAGAATTATACTAGAATTATAAAGTATCGTTAAAGAATTATGAAGAATTATTCTTTTATTTATTCCATCATGATATGTTATATTCATAATAATAATATATTATATTATAATATTATAATTATAATATAATATAATATAAATTATTATATTATATTATATTAATATATAATATATTCATAATATTAATATATTATATTGAATGAATATATATGTATTATGTGTTCATATTATATATTCATGTATATAGATACACCATATATATATATATAACAAATACATCATGAATTTATGAATATGTATGGTAGAAAATTGTTTTATTTACTTATAAAAATTATAGAAAGTATTATATTTTGTGTATTTCACATATTGTTTAATATTGTGTGCATTTTCTATAAATATATAAAAATCCGCAGTCTATCTCTCCCCGTGATATTACTTAATTAAATAAGAAACTATTTTCCAACATCGAATAACGTAAATATTTCCCTGTTTCTAAAAATAAAGCTATGTGAATATTCCACAGATTGTGGACATATCGCATAAGAATAATCTTATCATTCTTTAATATACAAAAATTTCCATCTAATTTAACTTATCGTTGCCAAAGAAGTTGCGTGTTGACTAGTACATGCGGCGTTGCTAGTCAGAATAAAATCTCTTCAGTCACCCTCGACGTTGAACCGTTAAGGGGTTAAAGGTTAAAAAAGCGGGACACACGAATCATAAATAGGGACGCAGGGACGACGTTATTGAAAGTTGGAATAGCTCAATGACAATCAATTAACAATCAGAAGTGAAAGTGAATCTTCGTGTGAGAGTTTTCTAGAGCACTTTGCACGAACAAGATATCAACATAATTGCATAAATATATGAACTTCACAAGTATATATACATATACAGATATAAGTTTTTGAAATATATTCCTAAATGTATGTTCAAGAAGATGTGAAAGATTCCTAATTATATGTTTATTTTTTATTTTTTACTTTATGTTATTATTTTGTTTTATTATCATTTGTTATTTTATTTATTTGAAAATGCTACAAATATTCGACGAGTGATTTTCCCAATGTATCAGCAATATTCGAAAAATATTAATAATTTGAATATTCTGATTCTGTATTCTCAATATAATTCTAATATTTTAAATTCTTTCTTTTTACACTCAAATATTAGAAGGCATTGAAAATTTCACTATACACACAATCTGCCATAAACTATATACTATAATCATATTTAAATTATTTAATGATTTCTCTTGAACACGATTCATTAATATTTCATTAGTAGTGATATCAAATATCCAATATCAAATTCCAAAACAAAATGCAATAATTCTTTTTATTGCGTCATGAAAGAAATCTATAATTTGTAATAAATAATGCTTAGCAAGCACTCATGTTTAGTTTCCTTGTATATCGTCATCAAACGATGAAATTGCGAATAACATTTATACTATTTGTTATATGTGCAATTTTGGATGTATTAACAGTTCATAAGTGATCAAGCCTGTATTGGAGCATTAGAAGAAATTAGCTAGTCTCAGCAATTCTCATTTATGTAACTCGTTGAGTGAATGAATTAAAATAGTTGATAACTAAATTCTAGGAAAAACATAAAATGAAGGAATTGAAACATATTGGAAAAATCGACTAATAAAGATAACGAGCACATTATCTGAGATTCCAAGAGTAGTCATTCAGCTCTGGAAGCTATTAAATCGAGAAATCAAGCATCTCGTCAAGTTCAAGAAAAACACACCGAAAAGTGTGAAAAGTTAAATGTTTGGTGTAATTTAACTTCTGTTTCCAGACAAATGCATTAAATCATTTGTACAAATATTGACATTTTGTCGATAGCGATTTCACGATCAGACATGAAATGTTACAAACAATTATTTTGTAACGAGAAGTAAAAAAAACTTCGAGAGAGACATGGAAATGTTACAAACAATTATTTTGTAACGAGAAGTAAAAAAAACTTCGAATATTTATCGTAGTTTCGAAAACATACCAAATGACACGTATGAGATTACACTCAGTAATTCTATACGCAGATATTGAAGTTAAAATTTCGTGTGAAAAAAATTTTCGTTTCAATGCGTCACGGTGTGAGAGAAAGAGAGAAAAACACTGTACAAGTTGCAGCAGTCTGCCACCTATTTCTGGACGTGGAGCAGTGGCTCGGAATGAATCATACCGCTAAGCGATAAGCCTTCGCTTTTTCCTTTCGTATAATCTAATTGAACTAAAATTCTCGATAAACAATGTCGCAGATACCCACATATATATACGCGCGTATATACGAATGTGCCGCGATCCGTGCCAAAGTTATTTTTCACGCAACCTACATGCAAACGAAAACCATCGTGTTACGTACGTACAAAACCATCCGTATACGTTTTCTCACCGTTCATTGAGATACCGATACAATTTCTGCTACTATATTTAAAAAGCCTTCGTGCTTGGGGGGGTATCCTTCGTAACTCGCAGAGCCAGCAAAAGAAAATACACACGTATCGATACGTAGAGCGAGTGACCACGGAACGATCACTTGGTCGAGACGATATTCGTACAGTGCTGCCACCGGCAGAGATACGGGAGATTCCCGCGGCAGGCAAGTGAGTCACGCGTGCGAACGGGCTCGTTCGTCTGACAAAGCGTCCTTCCCCGCTCCACAGTCTAACAAAACGTCCCACTCATCCTCTGTAGACTGACGAAGCGCCAACACTCCCGCCCCTCCCGCCGCCCCCACCCCCTTACACGGCCCCAGCCGCAAGCGTCTTCGCAACACCAAACGCACACACGAGGAGGACGGTTGTTGGTTCCCCGCTGTGTCTCCGTGAGTCGACAAGACTCGGCTCCGTTCGCCTTGCCAGCCACGAGGAAACCCCGACACTTCTCCCCCTTCTCGTCCTCCCACCGAAACTCAGGCCGCACTCCGTTCCGCACTTGCCGCCGCTCATGATCGTTACCCCGCAATCTGCCCCGCCGCAGCCAGCCAGCCAGCAGCTAGCCAGCCAGCCAGCCTGTTCCGAGAAGAGAAGCAGTAAACTCGACGCAGATTCGCATCGTTCGACTTGCGCCACGCCACGCCACGCCACGCCACACCGCGTCGCTCCGATAGAGCGGTGAACGGGTGATTAGGTCACGCACCCCGTGCGTCTACGTGCCCTAGGCCGTTCACGGCCGTGTGTCCGCGGAATCCCCCGTTGTTTTTTAACAGCCACCGATCACTTCTCTCCTACCTATTATTACGAGCGTTTTCTCTCTCTCTCTCTTTCTCCTGCCTCTCGCGCGTGGGCTTCTAACCTAGCGCGAGCGTGGAATGCGCGACTTTCACGGTTCGTGCGAACCGCTTTATTTTCTCGCTCCGACAGCTACGAACCGGCCAAATATATATATATATATATATGCATTTTTTTTTTTTTTTTTTAATTAAACGTACAGTTTTTCGATTGGAATATATCGTAGTGATTTTATGTTTTGTTCAAATTGAAATGTAATGAAAATTATAGAGTACAAAATTGTATTATAATACGTATAAAATATCGAAAGTCTAATGCTTCCTACAATATAATTTGGTATCGAAGTTCTATTTTCTGAATTACATTCTCAAATATATTTGGATAACTTTACTACAGTCTAGTTACTACTATAATCTAGAAATTGTTACTATAATTACCGTGATATAAAAGCGTCTCTATTTATATTTAATTTGATCGTATTTTAGCACATGTCATCATTAGTGATTTGTCTACGGTCACATTTTTAATAACGAAAAGAAAGAAAGAAAAATTTTTTGTTCAAATAAAATTACTATACAAAACTAAAACTATACAAAAGTCACTATACAAAAGTAAATAAAAGTCTTTCAAAGATTAATCAAACATCAAGGGGTTACAAAATGTATATTACTATAGGGAAATTTTTCAAGCTGTATATCGTTGTTTTTTTTTTTTTTTTTTTTTTATGAACGTGAATGTCATCACAGAGAGCGATTTTACAGAAAATTTCCACAATGGATAAATGATACTCAAGTATGCTGGCAGATTACAGCTGAACGTTGAAGATGCTCCAAAGATAAAGCATAGCCTAAAAATAAAACGAGTTTCTCGTTTCGCATCTCTCGCAGAGTAAAAATAATTTCTACTGTTTTAACATACAACTCTGTGAGCTATATTACTTTATTCTTTGGTAACTGTACCTCTTTTTATTGCAAGTCATTTGTAACATTTTAAATGGACAATCTTCTAGATTTTCGTTGTTACAACAACACTGAAGAAATAAATTTCCTAATCACAAGAATTTATTTCTGTCGTTAATCTTTAAGAACATGTGTTATTTTTAGATAACTACGTTCAAAAATTTGGTGTCCCCGTATTCGTAAATTGTGACTGCTCGACGGAAATGTATATCTTTGAAATATTGATTATCTCACATCAATATAATGTAACGTCAACAGCGGAAAGCCTTTCAGAAAGAAGAATAAAAAGGAAAACACGACAGCCTTACAAGGAAAACTCATTCGTGTTGTAACTATTATCGTCGAGTGTATAAGTATTATATATTCAACGCTATAAATGCACACTTCTCAAGTGATGAAATATATAGGTTTAAATTGTGAGAATCCGTCTATCAGGTAGATAAAAGTACAGTAATCAATAAATTATAGCTAGTAATTAATGGATTTCACGTGGGTTTCTTAGTTTCTACGCAACTCGACAGCATTCAATGCACGTCAATGACGGAATACTACTTGTGAATGGGTGATTAGGTCATGAGTCCTAAGTAGCAGCATATCGCAGGACATTCACAGCCAAGAATCGTTCATTGTTTACTCGAACAGTTTGCTCGTTATTATCGCGATGAAAAGCTTCTTTTTATGCCCAGAATAATTTACGAAATTGATTACGGCATTAAAACGAAACACTTCTCGTTTTCTCTGAATCCGAATATTCACTTTTTATTATTTAACGATAAGGTGAACATTTATAAAGAAAATGAACTAAAATAAAATAAATGCACGTTAAAAGAAATAAAATACTAAAAATTTGATCGAAATATATTAATAATTGTAAATATATTTTTGTCTTCAATTATATATATATTAGAATGATTTGGAAAGCTAAAAGAAAAGAAAAGAAAAATTAATATAAAATTCGAAATATTTTTAATAATATCGATATGTATTGTAATATATAATAATTATAATTTAAATTCTTTATGAATATTTTATGACTAATTTAATTATCTTATGAATATTTTATGACTAATTTAATTATCTGTAACTTGAAAAAGTCAAGGGATATGTATTTTAGTCTAATAAAACTATCTCGTCCAACAGTATTACTTCGTGCAAAAAACTGGCACGTTAATATTTTTTTTTACGAGAGAGCAGGAGATTTATTCGTATTTGCAATGGCTAAATGACAACCATTAATCTAATCTCAACTTGCAATAAAATACAATATCACATCGAATACATTGTTAACACTGGTATGATTTCCAATTGATTATGCCAAATTAAATTTTCCAACTTTTATTTCATTGATATTCCGAAACTTTAGTGAAAAGAGCTTTCGAACAATTTATCGAAAATTGATTAACCTGTGCTATCTGCAATAAATACCTTCGTGATACGGATTTTTAGATAAAGTATAGATATCGTTAAAATTTCACATCAGAAATCGTTTTGAAACGATCTCTGAATCGAATAATTTTATTTTTATAAAAGCACGATTATTTTCTTCAGCAAAAGTTACTCTTCTTTATTAATCCTTTCACTATTGCAGAGACCTACATGTCCCACAAATCTAGTTACGATTGTTCTTCGGTTTAAAAAAAAAAAACTATGTAAAGGATAACGAGAATAATATGTAAATTACAAATACCAGTAATTTACGGTCCTTGCCGAGATAATACAATATGCTCCATACATGTGTCACAGAAATGCATTGTACATAACCTAAAAGTAGATTATTGTTTCATTCTTAAAGTTTGTTCTTTTTCATTTCGTTTTTCGAAATTTCAGCAAAGTGTCGAATAAATGTTTGATGATTCAATAAAGTATTGATGTAGATCATTATCATCTCACAAAAATACTGTTAGAATGAAAAGATCCTTGGAAAGTATTCAATACAACTTTGAATCAAATAATTATAAAAAGGGGGTCAAACTTAACCATTTTCAGTAAAAATTCTTAACACAATTTGATAAAGAAAAGTTTAATTTATTTCTAGAAACGATTCAGGATAATTTTGGATGAAATAATTATAAAAAGGGAGTCAATGTTAACCATTTTCTGTAAAAATTTCCAATAAAATCTTTGATAAAGAAAACACCAAATTTATTCTTGGTTTTCAGATTCAGGAACAAACAAATTATTACGACAATTGATATTTAATAGAAGAAAAAGATGATTTATACTATTTTTTGAAGAAGTTTAATTAAATCAATGAAATGATAATTCTTTTCCTTTGAATTGAAGTTTAAAGACGTATCGATTTCTAGGTTAGGTTATTAGCGACTCTACGCGTTATTTATAGTTTTGGTATCACGTATTTTGACGATTGAGCTTCTACATTCGAATATTACTCCACCCACAGTAAAAAAAAAAAAGATATAAAAGTAAAAAAATATTGTAAAATATCAATATTGTATTAAAAAACACAATAAGCAAATAATATTGTAGCAATATGTAATCTTTTCAACACGGATTGCTTTTTATGCCATATGTCAATATAGTCAGAGTATTTAAAACGTATGGAACATATACTCGTGATACACACACAAATACGTTTTCAATGCAAATAAGGCAATTAATTAAGATATTGACTTTTCTTTCTTTTTTAGACTGACTGTTTACGACATAAATCCATTAAATTACGAAGAAATATTAAACTTTTCAACTGTGAAGAAAATTCAACTATGCACATTTTTACTCGTAAAATATTGATGATAATAGCAATGGAATTTTTATACACGTATGTACATATTCATGCCAATATTATAACAAACTTTAAGAATGAAACAATAATCTACTTTTAGGTTATGTACAATATTTGAACATTACGATGTTCAAAAAATTGGATGCTTGCATATAACAATGTTATTGATTAATTGTTTTAATTGTTTTACAATATTGTTGTACTACAATGTTAATTAATTGTGTTACAATAAATTAAAACAATCATTTTAGTTAGTAAAAACATAGGTTTGTTTGACTTTACTTGACGTACGAATTCTGATGGACATTTTCAATTAAGAACATTTGGAGCGCAACGGTATTCATTAACGTCAAAAAACAAAAGTCATTAGATAAAAACAATGTACGCATATAGCTCGTATCTTGGTGCGAGTTTTTGCGCGTGTAAATTGAAAGAATTGAGAAACTATGGCGAAATAAGAATTATGCCGGTCGAAGCCGTCAAAGTTATAAGATCGAAAGTAGTTTCGACGAGAAAAATGAACGCGTTTTTAAAACTTCTAAGCTTATTTACAAGGCCGTAACCACTTTATGGTATCACTGAACGAATGTAACTAGACTCGCCGGATTTACGACAACGGACCCTCGACCGTTAAAATAAATTTGACAGGCTAATCAGATAAAACTCATCGTTTCGTCAACACTGTCTATGTACAATACTTGAGTACACGTAACTTTTTCCATACATATAACATATCTTATAAATTAAATTTGAATTTTGAAAAATATTTAGGGAACAGTTTACGTCTGGGAAAGATTTTTTAAATTTTACTAGAAATTTCACTATATAAATTTCACTAAATAAAATCACTAAAATACATCAAAGTTTTGAGATGATAAGTAATTTCATTGTAAATATAACGCTCCATTCAAACAACCTCTCGAGATCTCTCAAGTTCTCGATGGTGTGTGAAATCATCATAGTTTTCAAATCTGGGTTAACGCTTCGCAGCTGTCTGCCCAATTTCCTGGAATTCTTTTTTGAAAACTTCTTGAAAACACGAGCACCGAAAACACCGCAGGAATTCCATAGAATTCCAGGAAGCCGATAATAATTAACGCGAATTTCGTCGATTCCGCAAAGCGAATTACAATTACCAAGATTAAATTAATTAAATTCTTCAAATAGGTTGTAGAATAACGCGCGCATTCCTCTTAATGAACGATCCGACATATCGTGGTCGTAACGTTACGTTCGTTATGTATTACCTAATAAAACATACAGTCAAGTGTCTGCTATTACTTCATTCTTTTCCTCAGAGAGTGATTTTAAAAGAGAACAACTCTCACCCCGTAGTAAAATTTCTTTTACTACATAACCTATATTCGAATACGTATGAATGAGAGAAGAATTTTACATCTACTGTGTTATATAAAACAATTCTTCGAATAGGAGCAATAACGAAATAATGAACGAAATGATTCAAAATCATGAAGTTTCGAACAAAACTACATTTCGTGCCATATTTTTTATTGCTTTCAACTGTATTATTACTCGAGCTATATCTCGTTTATTTCGAAAGCGGCGTTTATCACTTTTGTTTTCAAATCGAGGGTTTACGTTTCAACGCACTTGGAAAAATTAATGCTAACTTTCGAGAAAATTTGCTACCTCGGATATACTTATATTTTTCATCACTGTAAAGTGACTTGTGCCACTTTCAAAACAAACGGCTTATTCCTGCCTCGTCTAACATATGCGTGTTTACATCGTCGGCGTCACACTACTGAAAAAGAATTCCCTGCCTTGTGCGATTTATTTATTGTAAAAAAACTTTCGAGTGATCCTATCAGCTTATTTGGACTAAATTTCACAATAGAATCAGAACAATCGAGTCACACGCTAATCCTTCCTTTGCGCGTCTTCTATCCAAATGAAACAACGATTTAACGTTTCTCCTCGTGTTACAAAGCTACAAATTGTCTATAAATAGAATTAAAAATATTTAAAAAACCGCAAAAGAATAACTCAATGTTCCTTCTTTTTGTAAACCATCGCGGAACACTGGTGGGGATCGTGAATCCTGGGGGCTGACTGACCGGAGTCGTTTCAATTTCGACTTTACACAGCGGTCGCGGAGATCAGTCGTGTCACCTACAAGCGTGGCGCGTCGCTAGGTGTCTTTTCTGGCGTAGCATGAAAATAGCCAAGGCGTACTTGGAATATCGTGCGGCCTACGCGTTAGGCATGCTACAACGGCGTTAACCGAGCGCTCTCCAAGCGTAAGCGAGCGCGAGAGCTAGCACCGAGAGAGATTACACGGGTTCCCTCTCTCGGATCGGAAGAAGTGGGGGTACACGTACGAGAGAAGACCGTCGAGGAGAAAAGAAAGAAACGGAGCGGGAACAAAGAGAAGGACAGAGCAGATGGATGGTAGGAGAAGGGGGAGAAAGGCCGCGAAGCGGAGACAGGTAGATAAATGCGGTCTAGCTGGGAGGGAGGAAGACAGACGACACTGTTGTCGCGTCGTATCTCACGGGTGTACCAGGTCAGAGTGGTGAGGGACGGGGGGGGGGGCAATTGCGAGAATCGGCCAAAGAACGAAAGAAAGAAAGATAGGAAAAGAGGAAGGTAGAAACACGAGGGGCAGGTTACACGGGAGGAAGGAAAAACACGAGCGAAGAGAGACAGAGAAGGAGAAAGAGAGCAAACAGGAGATTCCAAGGGAGGAAAGGATTCATACACGGTCGCGCGCGCGCGACCGCGTGGAGGGGGAAAGAAAGAGAAAGAAAGTCAGAGGCAATGGAAAGACGGGAGAAGAAAAAGAAAGAGAAGCGAGAAAAAGAGAGCAAGAGAGTGGTGGAAAGAGAGAGAGGAGTAGCTCATGGTTCACCTGTCGTCATGGCAACGCCGTTTCGCCGCTCACTTGTTACTCCAGAGAGAATACACAAGAGAACAACACACAGAGGGACTTTATACACGCACTATCCTTTTCTCTTTGGCATGCGGTGGGGCACACACGAGTCGCGACTCCTCTCTCGTTATCCACTTACCAGCGCGTCAATCTGTTTGCTATGCAAATCCCATCCGACCGGTGCTGACGTAGACGGTAACACCAACGCAGAAACGGGTCCGTCGACGATATCTCCTACTAACACACTTAACGGCGGGCAGTTAGTCATTGCCCGCGTAGCGCACACGTAGAAAATATAATTGGCTACCACGACGGCGGACCACGCAGCAATTCCACACGGGTTCTCCTTTAGCCCCCCCACCACTCTCGTCCGTTCGGCAACACACACCGATATATATATATATATATATGTATATATATACACACAATACCGAGAGACAGCCACTACACAACTCCCTGCCAGCCACCGATGCTACTCAGGCGTAGTATAATGCCCGTTGTTACCACCACGATTACAATCGTCGATACAACGGCGGCATAGTGTCGGTAAACGCACCGCCAACTCCACCAACGAATTCCTCTTGCGGCTTACGCGGCTCCTCCGCGACTCTTGCCTGACGTCATTGGCGCCTAATCGCGGCGTATTTCGCGTTATCGCTTCGCGTACTTTCTCTCTCTCTCTCTCTCTCTCTCTCTCCTCTCGAGCGAGCGAGCACCTCGTGCTTTTGTTCAATGACAGATCCTCCTTGCCTTTTGTTTCCTTTCTCCCTTTTTCTCTTTTCTTCTTGTTCCTCGTGTTTCTCTCTCTCTCTCTCTCTCTTCTGTCGCGCGACACGGTTTCGACAGTCTGGCAATCAGTTCAACAAGTACCCGATGAAGAACTGAATTCTCTCTTCGTGTTCGCGACGAAGCAGCGTGAACTTTGTCGAGGCCAGCGATCGAGAGTTTCGTAGATTAGTTTCTTCGAATCCTTTTTGCACGACAGGCAGCCTTACTCGGGAATAAACGAATGCCCGCGAGGAGACAGCTGCGACACGTCCGTAGCGTTGCGATCTTTTCTTCTTACCGCTCGTTCATTCGCGAACGGAAAGGATGAAAGGACCGGCCCGATTCGCTGTAAGGTGAGCCTTTGATCCGCGCGACGCACGCTCGACGACACAAACGCAAAACCGCTTTCCACCGTGTCCGACACGTTACTGCTCATCACATTCTTCCTGCAACATAATCCCTGTTCGACGACGACAACGACAACGACAACACTGGCACACGCACTTTCCACGCTGCTGCCCGATCGCCACCACTACCACTGCCACCGCTACTACTATCACCAACGACGGCCGTTTTCTCACTGAACGAAGATGCCCGGACGGTGTGGTTGCGTTGCGAAACGGACGCGCGCTCTCCTCAACAAGTGATCGCAGCAGCAGCAGCAGCAGTAACAGCAGAAGCGGCGGCGGCGGCGACGACGGATCGTCAGCTCGTCGTTCCAGGGTCGTTCGTCGGCGTATAGGTGGCACAGCACGCGCATGCTACACCTCCTGACGGCGTTGTTATTGTTGCGTAACTGGCGGCCCGCTAAGCCGAGTGTGCCGCTGCCAGCCGGGAGTAGACAGAGAGAGAGAGAGAGAGAGAGAAAGGAGAGAAAGAGAGAGAGAGAAAGAGAGTGAGATGACGAGAGCGAGGTAACAGCAGCCGTGGGTGAGCCAGTGGGCGAGTATCTCCGGTGAGAGAGAGCAGTGAGCGTGCGAGCAGTGCGCCGTCTGGCGTGGCTGACGACAGTCTACTGCCTTCCGAGAACCACGAGGCGATTCCGTGTATCGAACGCGCACTGCCGAGCCGCTGAAGGGATGGGACTCGAACCGTCAGAGTGGGGATCCTCTGACGAGTAGGGACGGCGGGGTGGGGGGAATTCGACGTTCAGACGAACGTAAAGCTCTGTCCACACGCATTCGATCTTTCGAAACGCTGTCGGCTGTAACGTACACGCTTGTATACACGCGCGCTCGTGAGTTATAACGGGTTCTTTTCGCGATAGGTTAATACACCACCGCTCGAACTTTCCCGTACGGTCGCCGGGATTTACAGCTGCCTTAATGGTAATTGCGCACTAACGGAAATACGACATCACGCTTGCGAGTGTGATTCACTATTGACAATATTCGTAAATACCACGGCAAATATAATTAACGACCCGTATTTAAGCAGCGCTGCGTTTCAAACGAGCGGCTGTATTCCGACGAACGGCTTCTCTCTCTGTTGCATGTCGAACGAACCTGTTTCACGCACTTGTTGTTGTTGCCCAAACAATTTTTCTTTTGTCATTTGTTTTAAAGCAGAGACATGTAGATTTGTACGAATGTACCTAGATTTTTTTTTTTACACATATGCAACGTTTGAGCCTTACAATGAATTACATTTATCGAAAAATATATACGAGAAGGTTAGAATAATTTTGATTTACTTTGCCGCGAATCACATTTTTCTAGGAAGTGTTAATTTCGAATTTCAAATATTCGAATTAAATTTCGAATCAAACGAAACAGCTATACTGACAAATAAATAAAAAATACACCATTTTATTAACCGTTCGTGCGTGTCAGCTTTATATATTTCATAATTTGCATTAACTACTACAGCATAAACCCCCGCACACTACTTCTTAGCTTACGTGTACTATGTTGCGCATTGCACGTTTATGTGTGTACACGTTTTATAGTATTTAGACAAGCCGAGTACCCGTGTATCGTGCAATAAAACATAAAAGGAACATGTGGACGAGCTTTAACACCGAGAAAGCCTGCGGAGAAGCAGAGTTGGCGATACTCGGCTAAAACCCTCAGGGACATACTCTACTACTACGCTCTCTTTGATCTATACCTCGTATTCGAAGATGATAATGAGGCTTTTAACCATGGCCTTGCGTTGCCGCGCGTTAAAATGGAAAATCGAGAAAATACCACGATCCTCCTCGTCCTCCTCCCCCTCCCCCCGCCTCCTCCTCCGTTCTCACTGCAACTACGTTTTACGTCACGCGGATTTTCTGACGCGACGTTTGATGGATTTCCTCTGGTGTCATCACGCGCAAGCTGAGTGAATGAAACGTCCAACGAACGTTTCCCCGCGAAAATCCAGTGATTTGACGAGTTAATTTTCATTTATCGAGTTAATTAAGCCTTGTCGTGCGACATAAACACTCATTTATCATTTTTAAATGTTATTTAATACAGATCATTCGACGAATTTCTTATAAGTACAATTTACATTTGTCTACGTTTCCAGGAAGCAGGGAAAAGTCATTCCATCATCCCCGATACTATTGACCAAGCTGGCCAAGTTTGTTCCGTTATGAATATTGATACAAGGAATAGGGAAAGTAAACAGATAGATAGGAATTTCACGTGATAATCTACTTCACCTATCTACTTCGGATCGGTAAGTAACAGTTAAGGGCAGACGGAGTTTTTCCGAAGTGTTGTATCAACTGTTTCATCGTCCCTGTTCGAGAGTTGTGTAGGGAGTCACTGCTTATCTGGTAGATATATACACATACATACAACCTTCTCACGCGTCTGCCAGTCCCGGAAGGACGGCCTTCAGGGAATTGACCTCTACGAAGCACCCGCTTCTCGGGGAAGGCGATCCGAAGAAAATAGTAATCACGAGAACTAATAGAAAATGGAAAGGATCGTGTCGATGGTGTTTCTGTTAAAATATTATTAATTTCATATTAGTTACTAATTTCATTAGATGCTCTAATGGAAAATACACAACACAAATTACATGAAAAATGTTAACGAGAAGGAAAAATAACGTGCCGAAAAATTTATATAATTTATGACGATATTTAAACATTGTATTGTTTATTATTAACTTAATTTGTTAGTTTATTAATTAAGTGTTATATTCATTATCGAATTAAATATTTATTATAACATCTATTTCCTTATTTATTAAGTGTTATATTCGTCACTGAATTTTGTTTGTTATTAGAACTATTAATTGTAATTAATAGTATTTAATATTATATAATAAATGTAATTGTATGAAGGGTGAATATTATAGAACTCACTATCAATGTATGCACTATAATTGAATTTTAAAAGAAGATAAATATTTTAATTAACATTTTATCAATAATACTTTAACTTTTAGTTTTAACTAACTGTTTTGGTGAGTATGCTTTTATCAATCTCATTAAAGTTCGCAAGATACTTAATCTGTTAACCGGGGAAATACGTTTCATCATTCAAGTTGTCAATCTCCTTGATATAATAATTTATTTAGCAATTCTTTATCCTTTTATGTCGTTTTGCTTCTCTCGAAGATAAATCACATCTTGTAAAAACTGAAGATTAATCTGATATTGATTACCTCTCATTAACTTTCAATTTTATAATTATAGAAATTCCTAGCTCTGATTAATAGAATGTTTTTACAATCATTTCTAATTATTATACAATGCCATAGTAATAATTGGTAAAAAAAAAGAAGTAAAGTCTGCTCGTTAAAATATTGTTAATAATATCTATCTTGTAAAAAAATGTTGTGAAAAACTGAAATAGAGTTGTAATTGATGGCGAAAAAGAAAAAAATTAATACAAGTCATATGAGATTTATTCTTAAATAAATGTAACTTCAGTTTTACGTGAAACCGGACACGTTGTGCATTAATTCTTAGAACGTGTTCTTCGCATTTCCAAATGGTTTGTTTCTGCTTATTTCTAGGAACATGATTCAATGTATTCCTGAAAAAATTAACATCTCCTGAGCTGATGTATAATTATTATTAATGAATATATTGTTTAATGATGATTTAATTTTTAGTATTTTCTGAAATATACGTCTATATATTTATGTGTTCTTATTGCAGTTTATTTTTTTTTTCCTTACCATGAAAATAATTCATCTTTATATTATAACTTTTATTTTCAAAAATAAGTATTTTAGAATTGAAATAGGGAATGTGTTAACTATTTAAAATAAGCTAGAACTTCCATCCATATAAAATGGGTATTCAGTGTTTTGCAACTCCCTTTCACTTTAATTTACAGTATATACAAAAAAGCATCAAGCACTGTTACAACTTACTATACTGAATATATTTAAATACGACATAGTAGTACAATTAAGTACTTAAATAATATATATTATTTTAATATTTTTTGAAACATTTTTATATTATATTATTATCTTGAATGAATTAAAATTGGGATGAATATATTCAATATAATCTATATTTACTTTTAACATTTTTTTGAAATATAATTGTGTTATATTAATACCTTTAAATCTGTTTTAACTAAAATGTGTCATGGTGAAATTCATGTATTGTTTAACATTAATGTCATATTTAATTATATTTTCTTTGAAAATGTGAAGTGCAGAAGTGGAAAAAAAGTTTAATCAAAAAGTACAGTTTAATTAATAAATCGGCAGATTAATTAATAAAATGAAGTTATTTGTTGCTGTAGTTGATTGGACTCGGAATATTACGAGTAATATGTATTGCGTATCAATTATGATCGATAAACGTGTGTAACTGGAAGTTTGTCTATGGTCTGCGTGGCACAATCGTTAATTATACCTTCGCTTGATTGTCCTTGAATGATAAGCCACGATAATGATAGTGTATTAGCGGTAATTGCATCATGGCAGAGCGGTTCCCTCTAATATTTTATAAAAATTTGAAACGTTGCGATAGAAAAACATAGTTAGTAAACTAGACTGCGGATTTTTATGCAAATTCGTGTTTTTAAAAGCATAAGAAGAAATTAAAAAAAAAAAAAAAAAATAGGACTTTGACAACAAAATATTTTTATTTTAATATGTAAAATACAAATATATATAACAATATAAAATATAATAAAAATCTATAACGAAGTATAGTGCCTTCAATAACATTTGACACGTAAAATATAAAATATTTTATACATCTTTTTATATTGTGTACATTCTTTGCAAATTTTCTAAATTAAATGCATATAAAATCACAGTCTTGTATTAATAATTAATTCTGAAGTATGGTACTAAGGTAATTTGGATTAGGGTACTAAAATTTCGGCTATTTAAATTTACTTTTTTTTCATTTTCCGTGGAGATTAATAATAAAATTGAATTAAGTTAAAAATTTCAAAATTAAGTAATTTAAATCTAAATTATTGATATAATTATCATTACACTAATAATAATATTGGTATAATGAAGAATTGATACTTTTTTATAATTTTGCATTCATTATTTGTAAAATTAGTTGGAATTCTGAATCTATCAATGACAAAATTAATAATAAAATACAAAATAAAATTAAATCCGGTAAATAAAATTTTAATAAATAATTAACATATGTTACTTACTATAATTGTACAATTACTAATAATCTGACAGTACCATCGCATTGCTTATTTAAATTTTTAATTTAATTTAATTTAATTCGATTGCTAATCTCTATTGTGGAGAATATAAAATGCAATAAAATAAATATGAAATTTTAAAGTAATTCAACATAAATTACTACATCAAGTTATCCAACAGTTTGATGTTGCTTGACAATTTCCGGTGCAAGCGACGTTGCGTACGGCCCTGCAGAAGGAGCAATAAGCAGTACGCTTCTGTAGTAGTAAAATACGAAGAGAGTGTGATCAGTTGTATATATTGTGTACTGTTTGTGTGCAAGGAGAATCCGCATGTAACTGACTGCCATATGACGTGGAGATCCGTGCACACTTCGTGTAGTAATGGAATCAATTAACGACTGAGATTTCTCTATATACGTGTTCATTCATTCTAAATAAACAATGGCCACTTTTTCGATTCCTTCATTTTGCTTGCCAATGTTTGTTCAGGAGTATTAATTCTTTACATTGTTATGTAAACATAAATTTAGGAAAGGTTATCTTTTACTTTTTATAAAAATCTACGTACTTGTTTTTAAAGAAATATATACAATGCAAGTAAATTCATTCGTTGAAATAATACAATAATAATTATTGTTCTAATACTTCCAAAGCTTGATTAAAAAATTCAAACTGATCAACTGCGCACTTTCTAGTGTCATAAAATAATTAGGAATTTCCTGAATCTGAAAGCTGCATTCTCAATTATCTTCTTTATTAATTAGATTAAACTGCAACGCATATTTTGTATTAGTCACACGTAGGCATCAGACGCGTGCGCGAAGAATCTGACGCGAGCGTGGCATTTGAAAATCGTGTACAGAGAAGTAGAAATACGCTTCATTTAATCGACTATCACACTAAAAAAATCATATACTCGTAATATTCGCTTCATTTAATCACTATCACTAAAAAAATCATAGACTCGTAATATTTGAGAATTCCCTGATGCACTGTCAGTATCAGTTTTCTTACAATTAGGTTAAGTTGCAGTGCGTATTCGTATAATTGGACGCATGCGCAAAGAACGTTGCGCGCAACATTTCAACTCTTGCGATTTTTTCCAATCAATTTATTTAAATACATATATATATATTTATTTAAATACTATTAAATTTTATTCTTTCAACAGTTGAATTACGAAAAAAGAAAAAAATTCCAGAATTACGACTGATTTCGACTCTTACAATTTCACGAAACTGAAGTATATTTATATCATCGCCGAGCTCGATTGTAAATCAAACCCATCGCTGCGCGCTCGCCGCTCGTCGAGTGCGCTGCTTACGGATCTCTTGAACGTTCGGGCAGCAAGTGGAAACGGCTCGGGGAGCAGTGGAAGAGGAAAAGAGGGGAAAAATGGAGGGAGGAGTGGAACGGCCACGGCAGGGCATTTCGTGGAATGTCCTGGCGTCTCGGACGAACAACAGGCGGAACTCCGATCGAGCACAGGCCCTCGGCGTCTTCTAGACTGACTGGTTGGAGCTGACTGGTTAGTTTATTCGCCTATACACCAGCCTGCCCGACTCTTACGTTCCGTGGCTCAGTTTACATCGGCTCCAACAATCAACGGTCGAGGCCTTCCTTCGTCTTCACACCGCTGCCACTATACGTACCAACGTACTATTGCGGCCAGTTCTTTCTCCTCTCTTCTCTCTCTCTCTCTCTCCTTTTTTTTTTTATTTTTTCGTTTTTCCCCTCGTCGCCGTTCTCCGATTCGTTTCTTACACTTCTTCCCTCTGTCTTTTTCTCTGTGTTCTTCTTTTCTTCTACGTCTTCTCTTCTTCTTGGATTTTCTGCTTTTGATAAAGGATTTCCCTTCGTTTAGTTTTATCTTTCTCTCCATCTATGTTTTTCTTTCTTCTTTCTTATTTTCCTCGCCACGTGTTCTCAGTTTTCGAGAATTTCTTTCAGACCTTTTTCGCTTTGCTACGTCTTCGAGTTCCATCGCTGTTTCTCCCCTCCTCCTCTTTTGCCAGCACGTGCTTGATAGTTTATTTTCATTTTTTTCTTTTAATTGTATCATTACCAGTTGTAGTCACTCATATCAAAGATTTATATTATTACTATCAATTACATTATTGTAATTATTTAACTTGGCGGTGATCGATTATTATTATTATATTATGTATATTAATGTATATTTAGGTATTTATCATAGTAATTTATTTTGCTTATCAGCAAACTGTGAATTTTTATAGAAAAAAATATCAATTACATTATTATTGTAATTATTTGACTTGGCGGTGATCGATTATTATTATTATATTATGTATAATGTATATTTATCATAGTAATTTATTTTGCTTATCAGTAAACTGTGACTTTTTATAGAAAAAAATATAAATTACATTATTATTATAATTATTTAACTTGGCGGTGATCGATTATTATTATTATATTATGTATATTAATGTATATTTAGGTATTTATCATAGTAATTTATTTTGCTTATCAGTAAACTGAATTTTTATAGAAAAAAAATTGCCTAACAGATTGCACATAACATGAAAAATATAAATGTCCAAAGAACGATTTTTATTTGATACACTACTGTGAGGTAGTCTCGTTTTTTTAAATTATGTTTTTATAATTATGTTTGTGAAAGAACAAATATGCATAAAAACACATTCTATCATTATAACGCTGTTATAATTAATTATCCTCTCTTGTTTTTCAAATGAAAGAGAATGAAATTAAATAAAACTAAATTTTCAATTTCAATGTCTCTTTTTTAAATAAACTGGCCCACTCTGTACATTATTTTATACATTTTATACCCTTTACATTTCATTAATATTTTATTATTATCACATGATTTTTATACATTTCATTCATTTTATGCATTTCATATTGTTATATATCTCGCATATAATTATGAAACTCTGCCAGCAAAGTTACAAATATTCATAAATAAATAGACATCACGTCTACAACGATCTTGTAACTGTATACAGGGTGATCACTGAAAAACTGAATGGTTTGAAAAAGTCATAACTTGTTCATTTCCAATCTTTCTTATTTTCTTTTTCTTATATGTTACAGAGCATCTTCCCTGGAGATTAATTATATTCAATTACATCAGTTCTATTTCCAAATAAAATAATAAAAAGTTAAAAAAAAAACGTGTGTTTGCAAAAGTTTTATATTATTCAGTCTTTTAATTTTAATAAAACCACCCCTGCGTATATACGTCTCGCGAACGTTTCCACGATTTGAACGTTCCGCTGTGTGTAAAAATGTCGAACTGAAGTCGCATTGTCATTCTCAACGTTGCGCCCCGAATACGTAGCACCCTTTTGCCAACCACCTACTGACGGAACACCCTGCGAGCACGTTTGAAAAATTCTGACCTACTGCTGGCCTGACCTAATGAGTACAGAAATTGCTTGGGATCAAATGGAATGAAGAAATTTGCCGCATTTCCCAGTTCCCCAAGAATGCTCTTATTAAGAACTGTCGGTGCTCGGCGAGTTCGTGTCTGGACTCACGACCAGTGTGTCACTCGCTATCGAAGGATGTCGAGAAAAGTATTATAACGCGTATTTTGTTAATGAGGATGCAAAAAAAAAAAAAAAAAAAAAAAATGGCAACTTGAAGTAACCGAATCTGGTAATTGTGATTTTCATTTGTCACAGTTCCTTTGATTTTTATTATTATTGTCTGTTGTATCGTGTCGTTGTTGTTCTTAATTCCTACTTTCATTTTTATTTCAATCACTATTGCAATTAGTTTTTAATTTTATCTCGATTACTATTATTGTTATTATTACTGTTATTTTGTCTCCGGTAGGTAATTTCTTTTAACAAACATCTGTTTAGAGACAACTGTTTCAAGTATCTTGAAACTTCTATATTTTCAGATTGGTTTCTAATTAGAAATGCAATGCTAATGAAATTGCAAGATGTTTCATTAACACACATAATATACACAATATACATAATATACATAATATACAATAGGTAATAGACATAATAGACAACATATATAATAGACATAATATACACAATATACACAATATACATAATATACATAATATATAATAGGTAATACAAAAATATACATAATATACACAATATACATAATCTACACAATACACATAATATACATAATATACATAAAATACAATAGGTAATTTTTTTTAACAAACATCTGTTTAGAAACAACTGTTTCAAGTATCTTGAAACTTCTATATTTTCAGATTGGTTTCTAATTAGAAATGCAATGCTAATGAAACTGCAAGATGTTTCATTATAACACACATAATATACACAATATACATAATATATATAATATACAATAGGTAATAGACATAATAGACATAATAGACATAATATGCACAATATACATAATATACAATAGGTAATACAAAAATATACATAATATACACAATATACATAATATACAATAGGTAATACAAAAATATACATAATATACACAATATACATAATATACATAAAATACAATAGATAATTTTTTTTAACAAACATCTGTTTATAAACAACTGTTTCAAGTATCTTGAAACTTCTATATTTTCAGATTGGTTTCTAATTAAAAATGCAATGCTAATGAAACTGCAAGATGTTTCATTATAACACACATAATATACACAATATACATAATATACATAATATATAATAGATAATACAAAAATATACATAATATACACAATATACATAATCTACACAATACACATAATATACATAAAATACAATAGGTAATTTTTTTTAACAAACATCTGTTTAGAAACAACTGTTTCAAGTATCTTAAAACTTCTATATTTTCAGATTGGTTTCTAATTAGAAATGCAATGCTAATGAAACTGCAAGATGTTTCATTATAACACACATAATATACACAATATACGTAATATACATAATATACATAATAGACATAATATACACAATATACATAATATACATAATAGACATAATATACATATACATATAACATACATATGTTATTGATACGTAAAAATCCAGCCATCATATACACAAAAAAAGATACAATATTTTGGAAAAAAAAAAAAAATGCAGCGTGCCAGTGCTATTTTGACCAACAATGAGTCAAGTTTCTTCACGCTGTCTATGGTATTACGCAAGTGTCTACGAAACTTATCGATTACCGCTGGCTACCGTTTACTTACCTGTTACATCGGCTGAACAAACTGTCGCAACCAACCGTGCCTCTCCTTCTTTTTCCGAAGGGACCTTGAAACGTGGAAACCGCAGGTGGAACGGATCCTCTCGTACGCCTTTTGTACACCTGCCGGTCATCCCTCTTCAGGGGAATTCCTTGGCTGCGTTGGCCCAAACACGCGAGAATTTCGACCGCGAACGAGCCAGTTCAATCGATTTATCCTGTCGAGGACCAAGCAGAGACTCGTCACAATATGCCAAATGCTCGATTGGTTTTTCCGAAATTTCGAAGGCCGAGAACCAGTGACGATGAAAATAAAAAGCTTCGAAAGTAGAAAAAGAAGTCAATAGAAAATTAATTGAAAAATTAAGAATCCACTCTGCCACATTAATTCGAAGCTGTGAATTTATTATGGATGTCTAACTCAGTTTTTCGCAAATTTGTAAAATTCGTGAATTATACAGTTTATGATAAAAGACATTATAAAATCATGAAATTATAAAATTATAAAATTTATGATACGTGAAAATATTTAACGCAATTGATATTACGAAATATTCGACAGAAATGTAACAAGAACGTTTAATGTAATTGTGCTAATATTGTAATATTTAGTGGAAGAGACAAATTTCTTTGTTAGGATCAATTCGTTTGAAGCGTGTTGATAGAAATATAAAATTGTATAAACATCCGTGGTCTACTGAAGCTATGCGCATAATTTGATTAAAAAAAAATAATTTACTACGATATCAAGATAGGGGAAGAATTATTTATTTTTATTTTAATTTATATTTTTTAATTACATTTTATACTTTATTTATAATTTATATTTTACTTTATTTATATTTTATACTTTATTTATAATTTATATTTTACTTTATTTATATTTTACGTTTTGTCACATGGTACTTATTTTTTATTTATATTTACATTATTAATATTATTAATTATCATTTTATATTATTATTATTTTGTCACATGGTACTTATTTTTTATTTATATTTATATTATTAATATTATTAATTATCATTTTATATTATTATTATTTTGTCACATGGTACTTATTTTTTATTTATATTTATCTTACTAATATTATTAATTATTACTTTATATTATTATTTTTTATTCATATTTATATTATTAATATTACTAATTATTATTTTTTATTTATATTTATATTGTTAATAAATTATTTTATAATTTCAGTTATATTTATATTTATTTTTATATAATATAATATTTTATATATTTTAATATAATATAATAATATAATGTTACATTTTATATTTATAATATTTAATATCGTATCGTTTATATTCATTCAAGAATTATATTTTTTCGAATTAGCAATAAAAACCACATAAATAAGAAATAAAACCCACATAAATAAGTATAAATACACTTGTAACATATATAGGTATTCATTATACTATCAGATATTTTTAAAACGTATGAATAATAAAATGTGTTATCTGGCAGCACACAGACTGGATCGTGAATCACACTCTACAGTCACATAAATATATCGAGATTACCGACTGCTTTTTTATCAAGTGCTACAACAAAGTTCAAGTTACATGAGTTTCAGTAATAAATATGTATTTATGCATGAAAGTGGAATCAAAAAATTACACAATAATTCTGCGTAACATGTGCAAAAGAGATTGGAAATGACAATTTGATTTCTGATGTAGAAAAAGTTATCATAAATGTATAATGATTTACGGATAACTTTTTTTGGGGGGGGGGGGAGGGGGGCGAAAAATTAAATAGATTTTTCCTTCGTGGAATATTTTAGCATGATTGACAATAATTGAAGGAAAAACAAGAAAAATTTCAAATATTATCGTTATCACATGTATTTTTATTAACGTATATTTACCACGTAATTAGTTTTTTATATTAATTTCATAATATACGCGATTATTCGTTTTCTATACTGACATGATCCGATCGTATTTGCTTAAAGATGAGAATATCTTTATAGTAGATATAATATTTCAAATATATATAAATATATAATATAACGTAATATAAAATTGTATTTATATATACAAATAATGCAACGTATATATATATAATGTAATGTATAATGTATAATATACATATAGGATTTAATATATAATACTAACATACATATATATATATTTTTTTATTTTATTAAAAATGTATACTTTTTTAATTTTTGTATTTTAGTATTGTATTTATATTGTATTGTATGTATTATTTTATATTTGTATTTTGTATTTTTATTATTATATTTTATTAAAAATGTATATTATACATTATTACGTATTATAAACGTATATATATGTATATTATATATGTACATTATACATTATAAACATATGTATATATATATATATATAACGTATGTACATATACATTATAAACGTATATATATATATATATATATATACACATGTTTTTAATAAAAAAAAACAAATATCGAAGGCACGATGAATATTTCGTTAGTAGACATAATACATTAGATATAATAATATTATAATTATTATTATTTATTAGAACAGCATTAGAATATCATTATAATACATTAGACAGACAGACAGACAGACAAGCTCCTATTACCAAAAAACTTTGATTTGCACATCGTAAAATAAGCATCCATTCTAATCGAAACTTTCATTTCTTTATCTATTGTCTACCTATTGAAGCTAACAACGTGAGAACATTAAAAGAAAAAAGAAAAAAAATTTCACAACTCACAAACTTTTCCGATCCCCGGTTCGTCGCGCGTAAACACGCTGCTCGCCGATTTGCATTACGAAGGAAGTGGCACCACGTCGAATTTGAAGCACGGATGTTTATTTTGCCATCCGCGTTCCACGCGTCCCGACGGTTTTCGATTATGCGGCCGGTGAATCACGTATGTCTCCTTTTTTTTCTCTCTCTTTTTTTCCTTTTTTTTTTCAGTCGCTTTCCAGTCGAAATGCCTACGCACCGAATATTTCGCTCGTTTATGTGTTTCTCGCGATGAGTCACACGAAAAGCACACACGTTTCACGCGGGCACGAAAGCAACACGACGAGACACACACACACACACAGACACACACGCACGCACGCACGCACGCACGTACGCAGGCACGCACGCGAATCTCGCGAAACGAGAATCGACGATCAACGACGAAATTTTCCTTTGATAATCTTCTTCTAATTAATCCTTAATTGTCTGATTACGTTAATCAATTTTAGTTGTTAATTGTTGAATTACTGCTTTCACGATCACTGGCAACAATTAATTGCGATTAAGGATAAAATTCTTATCATTATCGAACGTAATGATACACAGTTCGTCGTTAAGGAGTTAATTTCGTCATCTCGCCATTTGTTATACGAACGAATTTATTACTACACTGTATACTTCATGCTTTACGAAAATTTATTACTATACTATATATATTATGCTATACTACACGAATTTATTACTATATTATATACTTTATGCTATACGAATTTATTACTATACTATATACTTTATGCTATACTATACGAATTTATTACAATACCATATACTTTGTGCGGTACGAATTTACTACTATACTATATACTTTATGCTATACGAATTTATTATTATTCTATATACTTTATGCTATACGAATTTATTACTATACTATATATTTTATTATTATACAATAAACTTTATTACTGTACTATATACTTTATTATTATACTATAAATTAACTTTACTACTATATACTATATACTTTATTATTATACTATAAATTAACTTTATTACTATATACTATATACATTATGCTATACTAGCCGAATTTATTACTATACTAGTTATGCTGTACGAACTTGTTACCATATACTTTATGCTATACTAGACGAATTTATTACTATACTATATACTTTATGCTATAAAAATTTATTATTATACTACATACTTTATGCTGTAGGAATTTATTACTGTACTATATACTTTATGCTGTACGAATTTTACTATACTATATATATATTATGCTATACTACACGAATTTATTACTATACTATATACTTTATGCTAGACAAATTTATTACTATACTATATATTTTATGCTATACTATACGAATTTATTACTATACTATATATTTTATGCTGTACGAATTTATTACTATACTATATACTTTATGCTATACGAATTTATTATTATACTATATACTTTATGCTATACAAATTTATTACTATACTATATACTTTATTATTGTACTATAAACTTTATTACTATATTATATTCTTTATTATTATACTATAAACTTTATTACTATATACTATATACTTTATGCTATACAAATTTATTACTATACTATGTACTTTATTATTATACTATAAACTCTATTACTATACCATATACTTTATACTATACTATATACTTTGTACTTTCAAGATGTTCCAAAAGAACACAAAAATTTGCTCATTATTATTTGTAATTATAAAATAAATGTACAACAAGCATTTTATCACTATTTTATATCATAAATTTCATTGTAAATTATATATTCTAATGTTATTTTCGTAAAGTTATATTCTAATGTTATTTGACATCATAAATTACATTATATAATTTATTATTAACAACAACATAAGTACAACAAGATTAAAGTGTATAATATCAATATTACACACTATATTATTAATATTATATATTACTATATAGTATACGTAATTTATTTCAATGAAACATTATTTAAAAAGGCTAACTACACTTTAGAATAAAACGTTGGAGCAGATAATAACTAATAGAGAAGTTAAAATGAAATTTTTGCAATAATTGCATCCGGATATTTTCTCTCAGGTAGAGACATATGGAAATTATTCTAATTTTAAGAAGAGTGTTGACAAAATGCAAATTTCGATTTTGCATATTTCTTTTCCTGTTTGAGCCTGTTGTTTGACTTCGAGGAATGCACATAGATAGGCGATCGAAGAGGAACTTTGAATGGAACAATGTCACGGATCGACAACGTTACTTTATACATAATTTGTAATTATACGAAAGTTCATATATTAGTTTAAAAGTTTCAAATTATATTCGTTCCTCGATTTACGTCAAAGAAAATTGCCAGTACAAATTATTTAGTATATTACATATATTACATAACTACAAATATTATAATAATTATAATACTATAATAACGTGATTATAAAAACAATTATAAATTGAAGAAATAATATTATATTGTAGTACTTATATTATACTATATTATACTTATATTAGTATACTTATATATTACTTATATAAGTATACTATATATTACTTAATATATTATTAAAATACTACATATTACTATATTATAATTACATTAGTATACTATATATTACTTATATTAATATACTATATATTACTTATATTAGTATACTACATATTACTATATTATACTTACATTAGCTATATTATGCTTATATTAATATACTATATATTACTTATATTAGTATATTATATATTACTTATATTATAGTATAATTATATTATACTATATTTTCCTATATTATTGTCTACTATATATTACTATAGTATACTTACATTAGTATACTATATTATACTTATATTAGTATACTACATATTACTTACATATATTATAGTATATTATAGTATACTTATATCATGATATAGTATATTATAGTATACTATATCATACTATTTATATATTATATATATATATATATTTTCTCACATTACAAATACATTTATAAATATATATAAATAATTAAAGTAAATCACGTATTTACGAAGTGCTTAAAATTCGTTCCTTTTTTTTTTTTTAATTTTAAACAATCGAATTTTCGTCAAATGCACAGTAGATTTTTCATGACTCGCTGCATTTATTATACGCGTAGAAAACTGTCATCGAAGGCTTTTACGGAAGCATTATTCCCCAACCCCAGAAGCGAAGATTTTCCAGAACTGTCACGAACGGTTTCGTCGCTCGAAAAACGCGTTGTCACGTTGCGAAACAGCGAGACAGAAACGGAGACACACTAGCCATATATGTATAATCGCAGCATCGTTTTTTTACACTCGACTGATTACCGCCACGATTAGTCACTGCAGAAGTCATCGAGAACGAGTTTGGTACACGTGAATTCTTGCAATGTTAACAATGAACACTAAATCAGTTTCTTTTCTGAAATTGAAATAATCTTCTTATAAGATACTTTTTATAAATAATTTTCTATAAAACATTATCTATATAAATATTCTCTTTAAAATTATAAAATAAATAAACAAGTTTTAGACGAAATTGATAAACAAATAATAAATAATCTTCTTCATAAACAAATAATAAAAAATCTTCTTAATAGACAAATTTATAGTAAAAAACAATAAACTTCTTAATAAACAAATTTATAGTGTAAATAATAAACTACTTAAACTAAATAATAAACAAGTTTATGGTGTAAATAATAAACAAGTTTATTCTTAATAAACAAGTTTATAGTGTAAATAATAAAATTCTTAGTAAACAAATTTATAGTATAAATAATAAATTTTCCAAAAAACGAATTTATAGTATAAATAATGAACTTCTTAATAAACAAATTTATAGTATAAATAATAAACTTGTTAAGAAACAAATTTATAGTGTAAATAATAAACTTCTTAATAAACAAGTTCATAGTGTAAACAATAAACTTCTGGATAAACAAATTTATAGTATAAATAATAAATTTTCCAAAAAACGAATTTATAGTATAAATAATAAACTTCTTAATAAACAAATTTATAGCATAAATAATAAACTTGTTAAGAAACAAATTTATAATGTAAATAATAAACTTCTTAATAAACAAGTTCATAGTGTAAACAATAAACATCTGGATAAACAAATTTATAGTATAAATAATAAACTTCTTAATAAACAAATTTATAGTGTAAATAATAAACTTTTTAATAAACAATTTTATAGCATAAATAATAAACTACTTAAACTAAATAATAAACAAGTTTATAGTGTAAATAATGAACTTCTTAATAAACAAATTTATAGTGCAAATAATAAACTTCTTAATAAACAAATTTATAGCGTAAACTTTTTAATAAACAAATTTATAGTATAAATAATAAACTGCTGAATAAACGAATTTATAGTGTAAACAATAAACTTCTTAATAAACAAGTTTATAGTGTAAACAATAAACTTCTGAATAAACAAATTAATAGTATAAATAATAAACTTCTGAATAAACAAATTTATAGTGTAAATAATAAACTTCTTAATAAACAAATTTATAGTATAAACAATAAACTTCCGAATAAACAAATTTATAGTGTAAATAATAAACTTCTTAATAAAGAAATTTATAGTATAAATAATAAACTTCTTAATAAACAAATTTATAGTGTAAACAATAAACTTGTAATAAACAAATTTATAGATATTCAAAGTGATTCAACATTTCTGTATGAGAACTCGAGTGAAAAAGAATTCCAATTTGATTCAATTCCTGCTTTCTCAATTTTTTCTCTCTCTAAATTCTTCTAAAATTGCACTCGCCGAAAATTTTCAAAATAGGCAGCCCAATTTGTCGTCTACGTATAATACACGTGGCAAACAATCAAATAAGTTTGTTCGTCTTACGATCAACCGGTTAAATACGCTTCCTCTAATAAAGTTCACATTTGACAAGCGTGTCACGCGAGGATAGCGCACGAAAGTTAGATTAAAAATTGAACGAATACACGTCGAATTCATTTGATCGTACATTCGATTAAAATTAACCCGCGCAAATAGATTGAGGATGAAAATGTCTCGAACGGCGAAAACGTGTCAGCGATTAATAATACGTACGTACAACGCGAATAAACGTGCCCGTTTCCTAGCCGATTAATTATTCAAATCGGCACTATTCTCAACGTAAGTGGAAAGATCGTGTTTCTTTCAACGATGACACTTGATAGAACGGTTGTGATAGTTTTTTTTTTTTTTTCACTGTTACTTATTAATATCTGTGATTGTGAAACGGACGAATTTGAACGATGGAAAAAATGTAGTAATAACAATAACAATTAATAATAATAGTGGGTAATAATATTAATAAATAGTATTAATAATACAATGATACTCGTATGATGTAATAATATAATATAATATAATATAATAATATAATAATATAATATAATAATATAATAATACTAATAATACAATAATACTCGTATAATATATGATAATAAAAATATAACATAAAAATATAAAATTGTAATAAAAATATAATACTATAAAAATATAAAATTGTAATGAAAATATAATACTATAAAAATATAAAATTGTAATGAAAATATAATAATATAAAAATATAAAATTGTAATGAAAATATAATAATATAAAAATATAAAATTGTAACAAAAATATAACAATATAATAATATTCGTTTAACGTACAATAACAAAAAGACAATAATACTAATAATATAACATATAATAATAAAAATATAATAATACTCGTATAATATATAATAATAATAATACTACTCTAATAATATAATTATTAATTAATATAATATAATATAGTTAATCTAATATAATATAATAATATAATAATAATAATAATACTCATATATAATAATAAAAATATATAATAATAAAAATATATAAAATATAAATAATATAATAATAATCGTATTCGTAAAACACGATAATAAAATCTTCAAAATAAAAATATTTACAACACATATAATAATAACAAGAATAACAACGATACTTCCAATTTGTAAAACAACATTGTAATATTACGTATTAATATTAAATATAATGTTATATATAATTAATATTATTATATAATATATATAGTATATAATATTAATATAACGTTATCTATAATTAATATTATACAATGACATTGTACATTTATTATACATTTTATTTATATTATATTATAATAACATAATATCCAAAATATAATAATGTTCTTGCTATAAAAATATTCGTAAAATGTATAATAATAATAATATTTATGTCGTTTACAATTATCATATACGGACGTAGACAAAGAAATATAGTATCACTGGACCTGGAGTTAGTATACCTGGCCATTATTGTAGCCATTATAAAACCATAATGTCCAAGATGTATTACTAATAATGATTCAAATCACAGTAATTTTATCAACAGTACAATTAAGATACAATTGGAGTAATTGTAGAATTTATAGTGAATTTTTATTCAAACAATTTTTAACAATTTCTATTCAAACGATTGCTATTGCAAAATTCATACTGAATTTTTATTAAAACAATTATTATTATTGTAAAATTCATTATGAATTTCTATTCAAACAATTATTGTTACTGTAAAATTAATTCAAATAATTATTATTATTGTAAAACTCATAATGAATTTCTATTCAAACAATTATTATTACTGTAAAATTCACACAACTATTATTATTGCAAAGTTCACAATGAATTTTTGTTCAAACAGTTATTAACAAAGAGAAAAGAAAAAGAACAAACTACATACTCGATCAATTTAGTTCTTCGAACCGAAGCAAATTTAAATTAATTCTTAGTTAAAAAAAAAAGAGAGAGAGAACGAACTATATTCGATTAATTCAACAACACAACAAATTCGTGAGTCTATACGTATATATGTACACGTATATTTATGAAATGTATGTATGATGTGTGTTTGCCCGAGCAAGGAGTTCGATTTTTGGATGTTCGTTCGATCAATTTTCATTGCGAATTCTACCGGTTCGATTAATCATTCCGAATCGTTCGCGACTCCGGTGTCACCTGTCGCCTGTCACCTCGCTGTCTGATTATTTTTCAGAAGTAGCACAATAAAACCGGCACCAGGACTCAAATAGGACTAAAATAGTTTCTTCGGATATTTCATTGACATCTCGATTTACAGAAGAAAGAAAGAAAGAAAGAAAAAAAGGAACACAAGAGGGAATAGTAAATATTCGTATCGTGAAAATTTAAAAGAGACTCGAGAGTAGATCGAAAGAAGCTGGATATTTAATTTGACTAAAATTTATTAGAAACTTTACGTATGTCCATTTGTTATATTTATTATATAAATTTATATATTTATATATTATATAACAGTATGTTATTACAATTATTATATTTAGTATATAAATTTATATATTTATTATATAATAGTATGTTATTTCATTTATTATATTTGTTACATAAATTTTTACAGTTATTATATAACAGTGTGTTATTACATTTATTATATTTGTTACATAAATTTATACAGTTATTATATAACAGTGTGTTATTACATTTATTATATTTGTTACATAAATTTATACAGTTATTATATAATAGTGTGTTATTACATTTATTATATTTGTTACATAAATTTATACAGTTATTATATAATAGTGTGTTATTACATTTATTATATTTGTTACATAAATTTATACAGTTATTATATAATAGTGTGTTATTACATTTATTATATTTGTTACATAAATTTATACAGTTATTATATAATAGTGTGTTATTACATTTATTATATTTGTTACATAAATTTATACAGTTATTATATAATAGTGTGTTATTACATTTATTATATTTAGTACATAAATTTATATATTAATTATATAACAGTGTGTTATTAGATTTATTATATTTATTACACAAATTTATATATTTATTACATAACAGTGTGTTACTACATTTATTATACTTATTAAATAAATTTATATATTTATTATATAATAGTATGTTATTACATTTATTATATTTATTACATAAATTTATATACTTATTATATAATAATAATATGTTATTACATTTATTATACAAATTTATTTTGAAATTTATTTATATACACACATTATATTTATTTTGAGATTCATTAGAAACTTCATTTATATACATTTATTATAAAATTTATCGTACAATTTATTATAAACTTTATTTTAGAGAAATTTATTTCCAAACACTTTAAACACAAAGCTCTAAGGTTCGGTGTTTATTCGTTTTTCTGTACGTTGTTTTTTCAATAGTCCTGCCATAATTATATTTTTATCGTTATCGTCTCTTCGGATATTCAAATCATATTCTCAGCCTGAGAACGTTCGCGAAACTTTCAAAATCCCTTAAAGACCGAGTTCTACTAATCCCTAGTTCAGGAACCGATACTACGATTGTCCTATTTTTCCCTTGGTAATTTATGGTCATTTTTGTCTAAGGGACTGTCACCCGTCAAGTTTAGGTGCACGACCAAGAGCTCGTAAAAGAACCTGATTTCTTCTACGACTGTATTCCTAGCGGACGAGACAAGATGTTGGACGAAACTGCAATTTTGAATTATTTAAACGTAACGAGTGCTTGAATCACTTCGATTCCTCTTTCGGCGTTTTTTTAATAAAACGAGTAAATGGTAAATTCCTAGTTTACCGACGTTTCTCCCAAGTTAAAGTTTAAAATTAAAATTGAAATTTAATTTTGACCAAAGGAATTTCGAAAACTGAACAATAAATATATTATATGTTACATGATATAATATTTCAAATTAGTATATAATGTAATGTACATGTAATGTATGTATATGCATGTCATAATGTACAATTGTATGCATGTTTGTGCTATAATGTATAACGTATATACATTTATACTGTAATGCACAATGTACATATGTACATATATTTATACTCTAATGTATATACATTTATATTGTAATTTATAATGTATGTATAATGTATTTATGTTGTCATGTATAATGTATTTATATTGTAACGTATACGAATACTGTAATATATATATGTGTAAATGTATATTGCAATACATAATACATATATATATATATATATATATACTATAATGTATATACATTTATATTGCAATAGTATAGTGTATGTATAATATATATATATATATATATATATATATATTGTAATGTATATGTATACTGTAATATATATAAAATCTATTGTGTATATCTATATTGTAATACATAATACATATATATATATATGTATATGTATACTGTAATATATATAAAATCTATATGTGTATATCTATAGTGTAAAACATAATACATATATATATATATATACATTGTGATGCATAATATAATAATACACAATGCATATAGATATATTATAACATATAATTAAAACATATATATGTATATAACAATATATTCAACAAAAAAATAAGAATCAGATACACAATAATAGATAATTTTAATTATCTCTATTTAGCTCAATAATTATCTCTATCTGTGTTGCTCAATATCTGTGCTGTGTTGTTAATTATGAATAAAAAAAAAAAAAAAAAAAAAACAAGCGATTAGAGTAGATGGAAATCTTATCGGTAATCTTATAAGATTAACTGTACGTGCAATCTTTGCTTATCGCGTTATTTGCAAGTGATTTTGCTAAATTGCGATTAATCATCCGGGCTCCTCCGGGTCAAGATTTGCGACTTGATGTCTCTTAAAAAAGGTAACAGATAAAAACTTCTCGAAAAAGTCTGTAAGAAACAGGAAGGTATTTTGTTTCTTTTACTCAAACATTTTCTGTAGATTTTACTTATATTTTCTTGAGAATTTTTTTGCGAAATCGAAACTTGAAAAAAAATTATATATAGCATAGAATAACAAAGCTTGGAATATTTATTTAGTTTTTCAGCAATTTTTGTGCAATATTCCAGTAATACTTCGCTGTATTTCAATATAAAATTTTATCAATTTTCGATTTTATCAGTTATCATCTATCGGTTTTCTTTTTTTTCTTTTTTTAATTGATTTTTATGGATATTTAATTATATTTATAATACTATAATATAATATAAATATAAATATTACAATATTATAAAATATTATAATATTATAAATATAAATATTATAAAATATTATATAAATATATTATAATACTATTATATAAATATAAATATTATAATATTATAATATAAATATAAATATAATGAAATATTACAATATTATAATGTTATATTTATAATTATTTTTTAAAAAATTATATTATTATATTATAAATATAAATATTATAATATAATATTATAAAATATTACAATATTATAATATAAATATAAATATTATGAAATATTACAATATTATAATATAAATATAAATATTATGAAATATTACAGTATTATAATGTTAAATATTATAATTATTTTTTAAAATATAATATTATAATATAAATATAAATATTATAATATAAATATAAATATTATAATATAATATTATAAAATATTATAATATTATAATATAAATATAAATATTATGAAATATTACAATATTACAATGTTATATATTAGAATTATTCTTTTTTTATTAACTTGTATAGATATTTAAAATTTGGCAATAACATCAACGAACTTAACATCAACGCAATAAAATTACTTGTTTTTTTTTTTTTTTTTTTTTTTTTTTTTTTAGAAAGAACTAGATTAAATTTAAGTCAAACACACAGCAGGTGGATCCTATTCCACACACACTCGTCATCACCCTAGTTTTCAGTTGCGCAACGTTAGATCAGGCACACTTTGCTTTAGACAAGGCAAATATAAATACGCATAGTTTTTATCAAGACTGTTTCAAACGGACAGAAGATCGTACGTTCTGTCTCGTTATCTTTAGACAAACGATAAGCAGCTTTTCGAGAATTAATTTCTTCGCGCTACGAACCGAGCTCTCGTTTAAACGGAGATTGCCATACGCGCGTAAATATTTCGATTCGTATGTACGTGCGAAAAATTAACGATAAATAACTTTCAAATATTCTGTGTAGAATAATTTAAAGAGAGTTCTGTAAGGATAAATAAAAGTAGCGATTTAGATTTTTATGCATCTGCGGGAAATCTTGAATTGCAGGTAGAAAATTTTTATCAACAAATTCCAATTGTATACAGAATGTATCAGAACACGTGGACAATAATTTCACTGATGGACTTAGAAAATTGAAACAAGAAGGAAAGCTCATGTTTAATTTAAGTAAATTTATCAATTTAATTAAATAATTTAATCATATTAAATTAGTCTGGTTAATAAATCAATCTTAATTTTAATGAATTAATCTTAATTTAATTATGTTAAAAGGCAGATATTGTATTGTTTCATAAACATTATGTTGGTTCATTCCGACGAATATTACGATATTTAATAATTATAACTGATACAATAATAATTATAGAACATATATTGCTGACTCAGTAATAATTTTGTAAATTCAGTTTTAGAATTTGTACAATGAAAGTTCGATGGGAACAAGGTATTTTGGAACGTTTGTTAAAAAATGTTTTTCGAATAACGAACAGTTATAAACATAATTGAATTATATAATCATATTACCTAAATTATAGATAATTTATGTATGATACAGATTTGTGTTTCAGATTTCAACCACCAAACTTTTTGTCAGTGTATTTAGGATAAAAACGCATTTTGAATTATATTTTTGGTAATTATATTTTTTATCATAATTTTATAATTATATATTTTTTTACGGTGATTATAGAATTTTATAATTTTATAATTATATTTTAATTTTATTTTAATTTTAATTTTATATTTAATTTAAATAATTATATTTTATAATTTTACAATTTTACAGTTTTACAATTTTACAATTTTACAGGTTTACAGTTTAACAATTTTACAATTTTACAATTTCACAACTTTACAACTTTACAACTTTACAATTTTACAGATTTACAGTTTTACAGTTTTACAATTTTACAATTTTACAGTTTTACAGTTTTACAGTTTTACAGTTTTACAATTTTACAATTTTACAATTTTACAATTTTACAATTTTACAGTTTTACAGTTTTACAATTTTACAATTTTACAATTTTACAATTTTACAATTTTACAATTTTACAATTTTACAACTTTACAACTTTACAAGTTTACAATTTTACAGATTTACAGATTTACAGTTTTGCAATTTTACAATTTTACAGTTTTACAGTTTTACAGTTTTACAGTTTTACAATTTTACAATTTTACAGTTTTACAGTTTTACAGTTTTACAGTTTTACAGTTTTACAATTTTACAATTTTACAATTTTACAATTTTACAGTTTTACAGTTTTACAGTTTTACAATTTTACAATTTTACAATTTTACAATTTTACAATTTTACAATTTTACAACTTTACAACTTTACAATTTTACAATTTTACAGATTTACAGTTTTACAATTTTACAATTTTACAGTTTTACAGTTTTACAATTTTACAATTTTACAATTTTACAGTTTTACAGTTTTACAGTATTACAATTTTACAATTTTATAATTTTACAATTTTACAATTTTACAATTTTACAATTTTATAATTTTACAATTTTACAATTTTATTTTTACGATGATTAGAAATTATTGAAAGTCATCACAAAAATTATTTATCACAGACACGGGATCATTTTGTATTAAATAATTTGGCACAAACCAGTATCAATCGCTAAAAAAATAATTTGGAACAAATGATAATTTATAATATTCATACATATGTTCTAAGTTAATATATAATATAAATATATAAAATTCGAACGAATCTTTTCAATTTCATTGTGACGTACATTTACAAAGTTAACAGGATAGCTAATCAATCGGTGAAAAAGAGAAAGCAGTAATTGAAGATGAACGAAGGTTAATTATAATTGCTGTCCATCAAACGCTGAATTATTCAAAGGACTGAAATACGTTCGAGAAACTACCATAAATCTGACGAAGTATCAGCTTGTCGATTTTTGAATAATTCACGTATATTCCCTGTTTCAGATTAAATTTAGCGAAGCAATTGATCTCAGTTACAGCAAACTGTAGAAAATCTGAGTGATTGTGAGCAGAAAAATATTCGTCGTTTGTAATTACGCGAACAAAACAATAATATCAACATTTTCATGTAATTACACTTACGTGTTCAATTATTTATGTATTTATGTTAATATTGAGAACATGCAATGACAGAGGACCATTTTTTTTAATATTGATGAACAAATTATCTGTTTCTATTATGGAAAAATCGTATTTTGTTTAAAATTTATATTATATTTATATTTATATTTTATTTAAACTCTTATTGAATTTTAAACTTTATAATACATTAAACTGTTAAATTTGAGTCTTAAACTTTATGATACATTAAAAGTACATAGAAAAGTACATGTTAAATTTCATATCTGCTCTCTTTATTACATTTTATTTAAACTTTACATTAACTATACAGTACATTATTTATATTTTATTTAAACTTTAATTAAATTTTAAACTTTATAATACATTAAACTATTAAACTTGAATCTTAAACTTTATGATACATTAAAAGTACATAGAAAAGTACATGTTAAATTCATATCTGCTCTCTTTATTACATTTTATTTAAACTTTACATTAACTTCACAGTACATTATTTATATTTTATTTAAACTTTAATTAAATTTTAAACTTTATAATACATTAAACTATTAAACTTAAATCTTAAACTTTATGATACATTAAAAGTACATAGAAAAGTACATGTTAAATTCATATCTGCTCTCTTTACTACATTTTATTTAAACTTTACATTAACTTTACAGTATATTATTTATATTTTATTTAAACGTTTATTGAATCTTAAACTTTATGATACATTAAAAGTACATAGAAAAGTACATGTTAAATTTCATGTTCTGCTCTCTTCACATTGTATTATTACATTTCAACTTCACATTATATTATTTATATTTTATTTAAACTTCTATTAAACTTCAAACATTATAACACATTCAAAATACGTAGAATATACGTATATTAAAATTCATATCTGCTCTCTCTCATTTGTGGACATTTATAATATCTTATATATTTTCTATTTGCCCTCATTGGAACTCACAATGTGAAAACATTTTCTTTCTTTTTCTTCTTTTCAATTACAGAACCTATTGAAAATTTCCATATACAACTCTCTGGAATATAAATATCCCTAGTAGAAGAATACTCGGTACGAGAAGTTTCCCTTGGTAAAAATTATATTTGTTCTTCTGCATCTTCTGAATTTTACGAGAACCCAGCCCGAAGATCTGTTTACGCCGATGGTTGCGAGCAACGTCCCAAACAACGGCCAAACACCGGTCAGAAATCCGAGCAGTAAATTATACGATCGGTGAGCGAAAAGGGAGATCGGGCTCGGGTCGATCCCTTCCTTCCTTGTGCTCGCCCTGGCTCCTTTCGCCTCGCCGTTTCGTTTCACTCGTCCAACCCTCCTCCCTTTATGCCACGGCTGCCTCTCCGTTACCTGCCACGAAATCTTCGTGTTTCACAACACGCGAGGCTCCGGCCGCTTTCGTTTCGCAGATGCCACCGTACCGAGAATTCGGACAAAGGAGAGATGTTACTCGTCCAGCACAGCGTGACGAGGGGCTCGAGTAAAAATTCCGGAAAAATGACCAGATTTTTCCGGGAACTACCTGTTACCCAGACTAGGATGAGACGGACGATTGTCGACGATCTCCCGTCAGTTCGAGGTAGTAAGACGAAGGAATTTCTTTTAAGGAATCAGGACATAAGGTTTGAAATTTTACAAAAAATTTGATTTCTTTTGTTTCTTGTTTTTGTTTTAAATGGTAGTTCGAAGTTTTAGAAATAAGATACAAAAGGTCCTAGCCTGTAAAACGACTTATTTCAGAGTATAATAATAAATCCGTTGTATGGTCCACAAATATGGGGTTAGGACAGTTTGAAATTTTTAAAAAATCGATTTTCTTTTTTTTTTGTTTGTTTCTGTTTTAAATAGTAGTTTTGAAGTCTTAGAAATAAGATACAAAAGGTCCTAGCCTGTAAAACGACTTATTTTAAAGTATAATAATAAATCCGTTGTATGGTTCACAAATATGGGGTTAGGACAGTTTGAAATTTTTAAAAAATCGATTTTCTTTTTTTTTTTGTTTCTGTTTTAAATAGTAGTTTTGAAGTCTTAGAAATAAGATACAAAAGGTCCTAGCCTGTAAAACGACTTATTTTGGAGTATAATAATAAATCCGTGGATACAGAATAACTGAATTTGTATCACTGTTTACAACTTTAAGCAGTATTATAAAGTGTAAATCGTGTGATTCAAATATTACTTTTGGTGAATCGAATATCAGGGAACTTGGATTCAATTTAGTTGTGAATTGTAAGAACTGTGAGCCGCGATATGTAAATAAAAATAGTAAGTAAAGGATACGTATGAAAAACGACGGTCTGAAACTTTAAACGCGTTTTTCTCGAAATTAGGTTTTTAGAAACGGCGTGCAAGATATCTCGGAATCTAACCAATCGATTACTGTGAAACTTGGTACGTATCTTTAGCGTAACATTTACTAGGGATTGACGATCGAACATTTTTAAAATTTTTAACAGTTTCGAGAAATACAAACAAAAAACATAGAAATTTTTGGCATAAATTCGACACATCAAAAACAAATGGCTGCTATTTTCATAATTTTCACAAAAATGAATCAATCGCTAGAGAATATTATTTACTTTTGAACTTTTTTTGCCTTTTTGTTGCAACTAATCTTGTTTGGCTGGAATCATGCACACCGATAGACAACGTAAAAAAAAGTTATGTAAAAAGATGCCGTTAAAAAGTTAAACGTTCTTTCTTTCTCTTTTAATGTTCCTTTTTATAGTTCATAATGTGTTAAAGTAAACCACAAAAGTTCATGTCAATCAAACATGTAATTTTTATTTTACTTTACCCTCCAGGCCCCGTCAAACTGTCTTTCAACCCCTTGCGCAGGCAACTGGTTCGCGGACCATAACGAGTGACCGAACCGTATACAATAATTCGTCGCTTTCTTTTTCTTTTAAACTCGTCGGTGATGAT
>NW_025110123.1:12252-15420 GCF_011392965.1 Frieseomelitta varia | reverse complement strand
TTTTATAAAATTTTTATTTATATAATTTTTATTCATAAATTATAATAACAATACATAAATATAATTTAAGTATTTCTTATCGTGGATTATTAAATTAAACAGTAAATTTCCCTAAAAAGATTACTTTATTTTAATGATTTAACATTTAATTATAAAAGTATTTTTTATATTAGTATAATAGGGTATCTAATCCCAGTCTCTCAAACTTATTGTAATAGATCAAATTCTTCAGAACTTCTTCAAAATTTTTCCACCAAACTCCTATATTTTGAAAAATTCTTGGAGCTATGTTAATTTTTTTCTAAAACGCGTCTCCAGAATTTTTTGATATTTTGAATGAAATTCGAGAATCTGGTTTTTCACTCTGAGATGACAATCAAAGTAAACGAGAGTTTTAAGTTTTAATCGATTTAAACACGTCTTAAAATCGAGTGACGTGTCTTACAATTGGCGACGAATGTGCTAAACATTATAAATAAACGAAGATTTTACTTTCCCATCGCGAGTACATGAAACGAGTGGAAGTTGCAAGTTGCAAGAGTGGTAGTTGCAGTTAATCTCGAGAATAGAAGGTCAGTCACGTGCGCGTCGTAAACTCGGTAAATTTTCAAGCTTCTTCGTTGGAGGTGAGCAAGATTGAAAAGCCCCGTGTTACGACTAAATTGCTCCGGGATATGAATATCATTCAAAAAAATCTTCTGTCGTATTTTTCACTTAATCAAACATTTACGCAAAAGTCGATGTGTGATATGTATGATATATTATAATTATATTAAAATATATATATTATATTATATTTATAAATAAAAAATATATATTATATTATATATTATAATTATATTTATAAATATAATTATAAATATTATATATATATATGTATACACACTCAAGTTTGTGAGAAAAATATATTTCAATATATATTATATTTATATATATTTATATCTATAACAATATATCATTGTCATATTTTTACTAACACGTTTATTTATTATTTTAATTATTAACATAATTGTTTTATCGTGATGTAAACTGTATTATTGTATATATAATATTACTAATATATAATGCAAATAACATGATATAATATAATACATACATATTTAATACACATATAGATAGATAGATAGATAATTTTATTTTTCGGCTTCACAGCCATGAAAGTTCTCTTTTTTTTTTCTCATTCTCTCTGTTTCTTTCTCACTCTCGCTTTTCACTCTTCATATCTGTCATATATATCTACCTACCCTACACTTTTGTGCTATACTTAACAATTCAACACTAGCCTACACTATACTTTTATACTTAACAATTTAACCTCGACTGTATTACCTAACTCCTCTTTCGCTTGTCCCTAGATTGCCCTTTCATTTTCTACCTTATTGCTCCAATTGTTTACCCTACGAATGTACCGCCTTTATGTATTGCCTTTATCCGCCTTTGGGTTGTCTTCTCACTTTCTATCTTTTTTTAGTTCTTTCTCTCTTCCTTGACCTTGCTTCTTTCTCCCATTTGATTTCTTCTAGCCATCTTTCCGTCTTTTTGTTCCTTTTGCTTCTTAGGATGTCCTCTAGACATTTACCTCTCTGCTTGTCACCTTACAGTCTCTCACCAGGTGCTGCAGTGTTTTTGGGTCGTCCTCATAGAGCTTGCACTTTCTTTTCTCTTCGTCCTCCCAGTATCGGTTCCATCTTTCCATCCGCATCTAGCTTGGGCCATTAGCTGCTGATTTTCTCCGTTTTCTGGTTTCTTTAGATATTCTGGTAGTCCTATTGTCTGGATGCGTTCGTATCTTTCACTGTACCTTTGTATTTTTGTATTTTGTTCTGCTGCACTTGGCCCTGTCTTTCCATATCACTCTTTCTCAGGTCCTCTATTATTTCTCTGCCGTTTCTTCCTTTCTTTCTTTCCTGTTTCAATCCAAGTTTACTCAGATATTCTTCCCTTTGTTCCATACTCTTTGTCTTCTGTCTTTCCTTCTCCTTTTCCTTTAAACAATCCTTTTTGACTAGGTTCCGGCATCTAATATACATATATGCATATGATATACTATAATTAATTATTAAGTTACTATATTTATTATTACTATATTTTACTATTATTATCAATATAATTAATTATTAAGCTAATTATTTTACAATTACCATTATTTTGCCAAGACTTGAACACAAAGTTAATACAATGCCATCATCTAAATATCGAAATTCATTAATGTGATTGATAATTGATTATTTGAATAATTTCCTGACCTGCGTGAAGACTATATTTTGCAACACATGTTATAGATTAATCTAATAATATTTTGTCTCAGTACTATATTTCGTTATGTTTGAATATTTATTGCATTGTTATCTTTCAATTAAAAAAAAACCAATCGAAACGAAATTGTTTTCGTGAATTTTCGGCCAGAAAAGATAGAAAGTCGTCTTTTTCAGATGTCTGTGTATCGGGAGGAGCCGAAAAAAGTAATAAACCGGACGCGATAATTGGTATCACACTCTCGCTTTCTGTTCTTTATCGCGGCCACGTGGGTAGAATTGTTTTTCCATTCATTCGCTACTCTCTACCAGCGGATATTGTGCAAAATTAATGCATAATGCACGCGTGTACGATTGTTCGATTGTTACATCGTATAATATTACGGTATTAGTATATCGAATTGGTTTTATCACATATTGTATAATCTCAACGAAGCACGTTTCAGTTTTATCATTGTAAGAGAAACGAGTCTGAAGAATATTTCAAGCACGAGTGGTTTTATACTACTTTATGAAAGACAAATTAGAACTGCCATATTCAGGAGTATAATAAAAAAAAAAAAAAAATGAAGTTCGGTAGAAAATTGTTTTGTATATTATATATTTTGGATATTTTATGTTCATATTGTGCATAAAAATCCTATAAATGTATAAAAATGTTGAAACCAGAGAATATTATCTCTCAAGTAATATCGCGGGGTCAGATGACTATAAAATTCACGTTACTTAATTTCTTTTTATATTTTAATTTTTAAATTTTATATTTTTATTTTTAAATTTTATATTTTTATTTTTATATTTTATATTTTATATTTTATACTTTATACTTTATATTTTTATATTTTATATTTTATATTTTAATTTTTATATTTTATATTTTATATTTTAATTTTTATATTTTATATTTTATATT
>NW_025110123.1:9936-11034 GCF_011392965.1 Frieseomelitta varia | reverse complement strand
ATATTGTATTTTCATATTATTGTATATTGTATTTTTATATTTTTGTATTTAGTATTTTTATATTTTTGTATATTGTATTTTTTATATTTTTATATATTGTATTTTTATATTTTTATATATTGTATTTTCATATTATTGTATATTGTATTTTTATATTTTTGTATTTAATATTTTTATATTTTTGTATTTAGTATTTTTATATTTTTGTATTTAGTATTTTTATATTTTTGTATTTAGTATTTTTATATTTTTGTATATTGTATTTTCATATTTTTGTATATTGTATTTTTCCATTTTTGTATATTGTATTTTTGTATTTTTATATATTACATTTTTATCATTTTATGAAGAAACTGGAACTTAAATAAAAATTTGTTTAATTTAATTGCCACATACTGTAACAAAGATTACATTTTCTATGCGTCAAATTTTTCATTTGTAAGTATCTTCTGAAAGTAAAGAATACTTCCAAGTATTGAATAAAGAAGGAGAAAAGAAGAACAATAAGGAATAAAAGCGTATATATGAGATTAAAACACACAACAAATGGAGTCGAATATTTTAAAGTTTCTAGAAACATCAACGTTTGATATATATGATATGTACGTTACAGACTTTTGAATAAGCGAAATGTTTTTTTTTTTATTTTTACATACAATTTTCAAATGTTGCATTCGCGCCTTCTTCGTTGCATCGATATAAATGTATCTGACGCGCATGCGTTTGATGCGCAGGTGTCCAACGCGCATGCGTCTAATATGAAACGTGCACTGCTAATAAAGTCCATAAGAAAGATATACATGCATTGTAATCCAGTTGAAATTCTTCAAAAATTTTCTGCAACGTGTTTAATTACATAAATACACATTTAACTGATTTAAATAACAAAATAACCAATAGATGGTTAATTGTCAATAAAACAGCATATTTTAAAAGATGTTGAAGAGTTTCGTAATAATATAACTCTAAGATGCATATAAGATGGAATAAACTTAATTTTAACTGAAAATAAAGGTTTCGTGAAACCTAACCTAAATGTCGATGCTTTGATATATCGAACCTGATACAAATACACGTTTGATCGATTTAAATAACGAA
>NW_025110123.1:0-9750 GCF_011392965.1 Frieseomelitta varia | reverse complement strand
GTTTGATCGATTTAAATAACGAAACAACCGATAGATGGTTAATTGTCAATAAAACAGCATATTTCAAAAGATGTTAAAGAGTTTTAAGTTTAAGTTTCGTAATAATGTAGCTCTAAGATGGAAATAAGATGGAATAAACTTAATTTTAACTGAAAATAAAGGTATCGTGAAACCTAACCTATATGTCGATGCTTTGATATATCAAACTTGATACATACACATTAGGCTTGATCCCATCTCTAAGAATGAGTAGTCTGTGGAAACGTATGTAGATGCATATGTATGAGAAGGAGAGGGTATAGAAGAAAAGAGAGAACAGGGAGAGAAAGAGAGAGAGAGAGAGAGAACTCGAAAGGAAACGGCGGCGCGGTGGCGGAGGAATGATAAAAGGGGCCAAGAGAATAATAATAAAGAGACAAGGAGGCAAGATAATGTACGGCGCCGTGCTGGCGTCCATTCATGCTTTTTACTCGTTAGGTGGTTAAACCTCAGGGACCGGCCAGTTTCGTCTCTCATCTTGCCTCACCTGCCTCGCTTTCTACCTTCTCTTCTTCTTTTCATCTGGTCACCAGCTCTCTCACTTGATCTAGCCAACCGTGTGTCGTCATACTAACATCAATCGTCGTCCAAACAATTTTTCAACGATACGAATTACATATTGGTTGGAGATTTCGAACGTGTTACTAATATAGGGTGGTCGCTGAAAGACTGAACGATATGAAATAAAAATAATTTTCACAAACACATGTTTTCTTAATTTTTTGTTATTTTATTTGGAAATATAATTAATGGATTTTTTTCTATGACCTAAAAAAAAAAAAAAAAAAAAAGAAGATAAAAAAGATTGAAAATGAACAAGTTGTGACTTTTTAAAACCCTTCAGTTTTTCAGTGGCCACCCTTTATATATATATATATGTAGCATGTGAATACGTGTATTACATTGAGGAATTAAGGATCAGTGTTTTTTTATACACATGTATTTCACGTATTTGGTATTACGTATCTTTTTATATACGTACATTATAGTGTTAATCTTTTAACATAGACTTTAGTAAATATCATACGGTCAATTTTTAGTATTCTTCTTGTCTCCGTTTTATACACGATTTTTAAATGTCGCGCCAGACGAATTTAACATTCTTTGCGCATGTGTCTAATTAACACGAAAAATGCACTGCAACTTCATCTGACAGTTAATGAAGAAAACAATGGCGACAGATGACCAACAACATACCTTTTAGTTCAGAAAATCCCCGAAAGTTACAAATGAACGATTTTTAGTATCTTAGTCAATGTAAAACAAACATAATCAATTTTTGTTTTTGACTGTAGTATAGTTTTAGTTGTAATATAGTCAATTTGACAATTACTTCGTCAATTTGGTCAACATAGTCAATTTTTGTTGACTTTACAAGAAATCTCTCAATGTGAGGTGGATAATTTTTAATATAACAGATATTTTTTTAGTTGAAAATTAATAACAAAGACAATAATTAGTAGTGAAGATATAATGAGATATAATGAAAATATATAAGAACAATGAGGGATAATCTGGCAAGAGGCAAAAAATTAAATTAAAAAGCAGAAAATATATATTATTGTATTAAAAATATTATTTCTTCACATTTACTTTGAAATTATTGCAACAAATGAGAGCTCGTGCACGAAAGTAATTTATTTTTTGTAGAACTGGAAATTAATTGAGTACTTGTGTAACAAAATTGAGAAATCGGCAAAAGATGGAATTGATCAACAATTATATATATATAATAATAACAAAGATACTAAATTCCTAAAAATACTAAAAATACTCGTCATCTCTTAATTTAACGTAGATATGATACTATTTTACATATGTAATAATAATAGAGATACTAAAAAATTCCTAAAAATACTAAAATTACTAAAAACACTCGTCATCTCTTAATTTAACGTGATACTATTTTACATGATACTATTTTACATATATAATAATAACAGAGATACTAAAAAATTTCTAAAAGTACTAAAATTACTAAAAATACTCGTCATCTCTTAATTTAACGTAGACATGATACTACTTTACACATATAACAATAACAGAAATACTAAAAAATTCCTAAAAATACTAAAATTACTAAAATTACTCGTCGTCTCTTAATTTAACGTACACATGATACTATTTTACATATGTAATAATAACAGAGATACCAAAAAATTCATAAAAATACTAAAATTACTAAAAAGACTCGTCATCTCTTAATTTAACGTACACATGATACTATTTTACATATGTAATAATAACAGAGATATTAAAAAATTCCTAAAAATACTCGTCATCTCTTAATTTAAGATGATACTATTTTACATGATACTATACATTTACATATATAACAGAGATACTAAAAAATTCCTAAAAATACTAAAATTACTAAAAAAATGCTAAAATTACTAAAAAAAATACTAAAATTACTAAAAAATACTCATCGTCTCTTAATTTAACGTAGACATGATACTATTTGACTTATGTAATAATAACAGAGATACTTGAAGATACTGAAATATTCCTAAAAATACTCGTCATCTCTTAATTCAACGTGATACTATTTCGCATGATACTATTTTACATATATAATAATAACAGAGATACTAAAAAATTCCTAAAAATACTAAAATTACTAAAAATACTCGTCATCTCTTAATTTAACGTAGACATGATACTATTTTATAAAGCTGTGTATGCTAGTATCGCAGTAATATTGTTATAGTATCAGTACTGTTAATTAATACAGAATTAACTGAAACCAAAATCCAAGTATCCACGATCGTCGCACTTCTCTCGCGCGTCGATCTTTAAGTTTCTGTTTATTACTTAATCAGTATGCTTCCCGGTCGGTGAACATCGTTGAAATTACCTTTCCTTTCGCGACGGGGAATGAAGCAATTTTTCGAGAAACCTCGCGGAATACGTTACGCGGTGCAGCGAAAGAGGGGAAAAAAGGCCCGATCGTTTAGAAGCGAATTCTTTGCCCTTGTTCGATGGAACGCCCGGCGAAACCAGTCGCGCTTTCCTCTCTCACCTTATTCAGCGTCGGCGCAGGCACCACGCGTGCACAGATATCAAGGAGATCTTGCTACCCAGCGAGAGATAGGCTCGTGCATCCTCCGCGTTTCGTTCTGTATTACGAGAGACGGATGATGACTTAATTTTAACTCGGATCTCTCTCTCGACTCGCTTTCTTTCACGCGTCACTGCGGCTGCCAGCTTAATCGGACGAAATGATTCATATAAATTTGAATACATGCTACCGCGTATACATCAGAGATCGAGAAAGTTATGGGACTTTTTTGTTTGAAAGAACGTTCTCCACGTTGTTCCAGCGAGAGGAGAAGTTTTCGAAAAATGAAAATTTCATGTTTCTCCCTCTCTTACTTTTCAATATTGAAGAAGTTGTAACAAATAATAATCTGTTTTGCAAACACCATTTTGCATTTACTCTCTCTTGTATTTAACAACAGCAAGCCCATCAATAGCAACGTTTCGAGAAAATTAATCGTTTGGTTTGTCTTCTTTTATCGTATGATTATTTTTGATTATTTTTGAACTATTAATCACAAGTTTTGTATAAATTCTTTCTTATTAATGGTAATGTAAACCTGTTATTAATGAATGAATAAATCCAAGAATAAATGATTGTTTGCAATGTTGGTAAAAAGAATATGTAATAATTTTAACTTTCTATCTTTTTTAGATGTCACTGATTATATTGATATTATAATCTTAATTATAATTATAATTATAATTTTTATTTTAATTATAATTTTAATTATAATTTTAACTATAATTATAATTATAATTTTAATTTTTATAATTTTTATAATTTTAAACTTTTTTTCCAGAGGTTACTTTTTATGCGATATGTATGCTAAGTGTTTAAATATGAATAAGTATATCCATGGTAAGTGTTAAAATTTAAATACTTTTGTGAACTACTATGTACAGAATAAATACAATAAAATCTACATTATAATAAAAGAAAATATTAGTAAAATTAAGAAATTTATTTTAATTATATAAAATACGTTTTTGTTTATCATCTTGATATTAACACAGAGAATGAGAAAGGATATATAATATTAATTAATAGTATATATAGAACTTGCAGTTATAAAGGGGAAGAGTTATAGTTCGCCGCAATATTTCAATATATTGACTACAATATATTAAACAAAAACTTGTTAGTTGTTCAATTATGCTCTTCGCTGTAACATTTCAAAAAAAAAAACAAATTTATTACACATTATATTAATTATATTATATTAATATTAATTAATATTAACATTATATTATTATATTAATATCAACACGTTTACATTAATTTCGACGTGTCGTTTATTCGCTACGACAACGACACGACTCAAAATTTGCAATTTGCGAAGATATACAGAAGAAAAACGTTTTGTCGGTAATATACGAAATATCATTACAAAAGCTCGCGTGGCATTAAGAACAAATTTGTAACAAGAGGAACTCGTTCCCTCTGGAATCGCGATCATCGAGTTGTTGCAGCAAATTAGCGATCGCGTACGTGATCCGCCGACAACGCGGAGGAAAGCGAACGGTCAGACGAAGATCGGTGGATAACGATAGCGATATCGAATCGGCGGAGAGGCGGAACGGAAACGTGGCGGCAGAGGGATGGAGGATGGACGATGCAGCGGCGGTTGAAGAGAAGAAAAAAGAAAAAAAAAAAAATGAGAATCTCGAGGATGGAGGGAGAGCGGCCGGTGGTTCAGAGGCTGTGTCAATGTGTCAGAGAGACGGTCTCCGTGCCAGGGTTGCCTTTTATGTCCACGTAATGTGGGATCCGCAGGAACTGCTTGAGAGAAAGAAGTGGGGCCTGGCTGCCGGGCCCCTTCTCTCCCCCCTCGCCCCCCACTCTTCGCCGCGCTCGGGCCTAACCACCGCGCGCGCACCGGCTGCTGCTCTGTCACCCTTTACTTTTCGCGCAGTTCCCTCCTGGGAATCCGGCAACACGAGATTTCGCCTTCGTTCGTTCGTGCTGCTATACCCTTACAACCGGGAAGTCCCAACTTATTCGTTTTGTCACGTCGGAGAGAACAATTGACATTACTAATTGCAGGTCTCTTTTTATCGATACCTTTTTGTTAATGCCAAAGCCGTAGAACGTCAATATTGAAGTGTGATGAAATAGGAACATCGTTGGCAAACAAATTGTAGATTTAGATTCTACGTTCTCGTGGCTCTTTTTGTCTTTCAAATTATCAAACATCATATTGTATTGTAATTAGATTCATAGAGAAACTGTGGTTAATGTTACACAACTCGATATTATGTCAACATTACACGGTATAATATATTAATATAATGTATACAATATATATAATATTATATATATTGTATATATTAATAATAATATATACAATATTAGATTGTGTAATATTAACTAGTGTAATATATTATATTAATATATAAATGTGTAATATATTGTTGTATATCATCGTGTTATATATCAGTTAAACATAATATATTAATATGATACAGATATAATAATGATGTATTATAATAGTTATAATTAATTATATGTATATTATGTAGTATGTGGTATAATAAATAGTATAATAGTATACGATAATTATAATAGTATAATAGTTCGTTCGATTTATATTAACATGATATAATTCTGAAATATTTATATTATATTTATTGTTCTTATATTTTATTACTAAAACGAATAATTAGATTCATAGAGAAACTGTGGTTAATGTTACACAACTCGATATTATGTCAACATTACACGGTATAATATATTAATATAATGTATACAATATATATATAATATTATATTAATAATAATATATACAATATTAGATTGTGTAATATTAACTAGTGTAATATATTGTATTAATATATAAATGTGTAATATATTATATTGATATATAATATAATAATATATCAAATATTTCTACAATTGTTCACGATATATTATTCCAAAATATTTCTATTCTTCGCGTATTTTACTATTAAAATCGATAAAAAACAATTTATATAAAATCTTTCTCAGAGACATACACACTTCTTACCATAACAATCATAGAGCAAAGTTCACTCCTCTTCGTTAACACTAGAACTAGCTACGACCAAAGCAACAGAATTTCCATCATTCCGACATTAAACCAAAAGAAAAGACATGGAGATCTTATAATACAGCACAGTACATAAACTTTTATATACTTATTCATTTTTATGTATTCATTTATATTTTTATACATTTTATATATTTATTCATATTTTTATATATTTTATATATTTATTTATATTTTTATATATTCTATAATTCTTCTTTATTATCTTTCTATATTTTCTTCTTATATATTCTATCTATTCTTATTTATATTTTTATATATGTTATATATTTTATATATTCATTTATACTTTTTATACATTTTATATATTTATTCATATTTTTATATATTTCATATATTTATTTATATTTTTATATATTCTATAATTCTTCTTTATTATCGTTCTATATTTTCTTCTTATATATTCTATCTATTCTTATTTATATTTTTATATATCTTATATATTTTATATATTCATTTATACTTTTTATACATTTTATATATTTATTTATATTTTTATATATTCTATAATTCTTCTTTATTATCTTTCTATATCTTCTTCTTATATATTCCATCTATTCTTATTTATATTTTTATATATTCTATATATTCTTCATTTTTATATATTTTTATATATCTTATATATTTTATATATTCATTTATACTTTTTATACAGTTTATACATTTATTTATATTTTTATATATTTTATATATTCATTTATACATACTTTTCCTATGAAATTCATCGAAATCTCTAAATACACTCATTGAAATATCCATTCTATGTCCATGAGATCCCCGTTAAAAGTTACAAATTACCGGTCATTGCAAGCTATCTCGGTGGTATCAAATCGTTCCGTACAGAATGAACCTGGGCCCTAAACTATCGCTGTTGCCAGTTTCATTTCGTCCAGCGCCCTCCCGCCCCCTGCCCCCCCCTGCCCCCCCCCACGGTATTATCAACACGCACGAAGAAACTGGATCGGCACGACAGCGGAATATCAAGGAGTTTCTTCATGGGCCGAGGCAATCGGGGGATGCCAGCGATGCAAGAACACTTGAATGAAGCCTACCTACGGTTGGAACCAGTATTCCCCGAGATGCTGCTGCCTCGTTCACGATCGCGCAGAGACAGGGAAGAGGGAGGGGGAGCAAGCCATCCGTTTCGAGGAAGCGCTGCCCCATTGGAAATCGTACCTGCCGCTCGTTGAATGAGACCAGATCTCTTCCCTCCTGTACCGAAGCTCGACGGCCGGCACAACTCTTTGCTCTCTTTTCCCTTTAGCTGCCGGTTCGTCGTTCCCTCAGACTCGACAGACATGCGCCCCAACGCCCCAGCGCCCTAGCGCGTAGACGATTCATGCTGCCAGCCTTCCTTCCCCTCTCCTCTCGGCGCAGCCTTTCACGCGGCGAAGTTTTTCCCGTCCGAGGTGTGGAATCGAGCGATTTCTAGCGTAGCACATCCGGTTTATTCGCGTGCGCACGAACTCACGCACGATGAATCTCCAACGTTCGAAGGACTGACGATATATACTCGAGCTGTGATAATTTCGTGATTATACGGGGGTGTCAGGGTTAAATGCGGGATCGTTCGTTCTATCCATTATTCTACCTATCAAACCTAGCCCATTCGAGACGAATAATTATTTTAATATTATATATAATATATATATATAATATTATATATAATATATATTATTTTAAACGAATATTGTGTATAATATTATATATAATATATAATATTATTTTTTAATTATTCGTCTCCCTGCGCTGGCAGCTGGTTGCGCGGACCATAACGAGTGACCGAGTGGCCGTGTTACATTAATTCGTCGCTTTCCTTTTCTTTTGAACTCGTCGGTGATGATATCACTTGATGGAAATTATTGAGAAGTAATAAACTTATCATTCGTTTTGCCTGGGTCTAAGTTAAAACTGTGAAAATGTTGCAATTTGGGACAAAAAATTCTCGACGTGCGTGGCACGTCATTTCAGCGCAAAAGTGGGATATACGAAAGTGGGCCACTTATCCTTAAATCAAGATATTTAACGGTTTGCATTTTCATAAATTTGAAAATATTGACAACACAGTAGTATAATGTTTTCGTGTTTTTAAGGGTGTATGATTCATCAACTCAGTTGATATGATAAACGTTGTTTAGAAAATAACACGTTTTCCAGGACTATAAATGGACTTGAGCCACTCTCAAAATTAATGAAATAACATTTTTAATTTTTAAAAAAGGCACAAGTCCCTTGGAAAAAAATAAAATTCCCTTAAAATAAAAAGAATACCACAATTTTGTGTTATAAAATTAAAAAATATCCAATTCTTATTCACTATTGAAGAAATGTTACATTCAAATAATATTTCGTAATTTATAATTCATTCTTTCCCAATTTGCGTATGCGGGGTGGATTTCAAATAATTATGATGTACAGGTAGTATATAGTGTAATAAGTCCATTGTGTCGTTGTATTTTAGTGTTGCGATTGATTTTACATTTTTGTACAATTGTGTCAATTCAACATTATTATAGTTCCTTGGTATCATCCTACGCGGTAGTAAATCCAGAGTGATTGAATAGTGCATCCTCAATCATGACGTTTCGTGAAAGGGACAAACGCGATGCTGGAAATATTTTTCTTCAACGATCATTTCTATTTATTTATTATTTATTATATATAATATTAATGTATCTAATGATAAAATAAAAGTAATGAATAAAAATATGTATTATAATAAATCGCAGCAAGAAGTAACTAAAATAAAAATAATAAATAATAATATATAATATAATATAATATAATATAATATAATATAATATAATATAATATAGTATAAAATAATATAGTATAGTATAAAATAATACAGTATAATATACTACAGTATAATATAGTATACTATAATACTGTAGAGTATAATATAGTAAAGTATAATATACTACAGTATAATATAGTAGAGTATAATATAGTAAAGTATAATATAGTAGAGTATAATATAATATAATATAGTATAATATAATATAATATAATATAATATAATATAATATAATATAATATAATAATATATATTATATTATAATATATTATTATTTATTATTTTAATTTTAATTACTTTTTTCTGCGATTTATTTTTGCTTCTGACAGTAATTAGAATTTCTTTCTGCGACATCACAAGAATATGTGTACGAAAAATTGTTCAAAACGTCAGTGAATTTCAAAGATATTTTGTAATGATAAATGCTTATGAATGTACATATGCACTCGAGCGCGCGGAAGCGTGAAAAATATTTCGAGCGTTACATTTGCCTCTTAAAATAGTTCAACTTTGTCCTCGGAATTTAAAAAAAAAAAAAAACAGCAGGAATATTTAGGTGATTCACACTTAGAGAGATGCAGCAGAACGTTGATTCGAATTTCGATGATCGTACATAGCCTGACTACGTATGTATACATTTAAACTATACGTCGAGCAATATTCTTGTCCCGAATGTCCTCTTTCAGTCCCTCGTCTGAAGCAACTGAACTGCTTACCGTATTTTCATTCATTTCGTACCACGAATATTAAAGGAAACAAAAAAAAAAAAAAAAAAAAAAAGGGGCCCCCAAAAAAAAAAAAAAA
>NW_025110122.1:641567-659639 GCF_011392965.1 Frieseomelitta varia | reverse complement strand
TTTTTTTTTTTTTTTATCCTCAGCGATAGATAGCGCTTTCGCGTGGTTAAGCGACGTACCTTCACGTGGCCAGCGCGAAATGTTTCAATAAAATTCTATCGTACAAATGAAATACGTGTCTAAAAGCCTTTTCAATTTCACAAAAGACAGAGAATTTCGTATCACAATGCAACTCCAGATGACGAGAGAACAATACCAGAGAATAATCTTCCCTGTTCGCTACTCTCGCCATTCATCTCGCCCATTGAGCGAGCTTTCTTCGCGCGTGTCGAAGCGCGACCTCGCCGCGAATTGAGCGGGCAACGCATTCCTCGGCCTGCCCTTCCATGCATTATTGCGCTCCGCCGTATCGGCCTGCATCGGCCTGTATCGGTGTGTGTAAACCGTGTGTCGGTCGCGTCGCAATGTGCGGTTTCTGGAAAATTGACTTCCATACGCGAAACGTATTTGCACACGCAAACACGCGGCACCGCGGCGACCTACATACGTACGTTCGACATATGTATGTACGTATATACGCGCGACGAGCCGATGTCCAAGAAGTCGGGTCACAGTTGCACTCGAGGCGACACGCGTGCCGTTCAAACGGTTCGGAAGAGCCTCGATTGTTCCCAGCTCGTTCCGTTATCCTTTGTCGTCGACCGGTCGCCACTGCCGCCGCTTTTCAAGCAAAGGAAACCTTCTGAACGTAACGTTCCTGCTCGGACGGGTGGCTGGAAGATCAAGAACGGCACCTCCTCCACCACCCAGTCACACTGCCGGCGATTACGACCAGAGATGGGATCGAGCACCTCGCAAGTGGTCGTTGAATTCGAATCCTTTATAAGTGTCTCGAATGGCGCTTCCAAGTACACTCGAGTCCGAGAGACTTTACCCGACGATTAACAAAGAAGAAGACACGGGTACATGAATAAACCAAATATCCAGTGTATCGTTTTATTCTACGGGCTGCTAGGATCCCCTTATCATATCCGTGTCACATCCTGTTATAACCGAGTCAGACAGATTTTGCACCGCAGCGCTACTAGCGATGGGAATTGAAATTAAAAAGATGTGGACAAGATGTTCCTTGAGAGTTTTTTTTGATTTCGTGATGAACTGAAACGTGGCGGTACTTCGTCGATGAAGGGATTGAGGTAACGATGGAAATTGGGATGAAAGATTTACCATGTATCTGACTGTTTACGTCTATTTAAAAGTGGTAGAAAAGAATTGATTGAAATATGACTTGTTTTTGAGTAAGATAATTAGATGTGATGTTTCTTTTTATTTACAAATGTGTAAATTCACAACCTGAATGAATTATTATACCTTTATCGTGCAAACTCGATTCGTATACCTCGTCCGTGACCGAGATACGTCGAGGTAATCGAGGATGTGTCGTTTAGCTCGGAAAACTCCGGGGAATGTTACGGATGAACGATTTTTGGTGATTAAAATTGCCAAAACTCTGAGAGTTTAATAATAACTGAAGGGCGTATGATAAATTTTTAAACATATACTTTTTTGACTCGTGTATTAACATCAGAACTAGCATAAAATTTCCATCAGAGAAACATTGAAGTCAAAAAAATGGAGAAACTTTACAATACAATGAAGTACTATAAGCTTTTATTTGTATATTCTGCGAAAAATTATTTAAATCTTTAAAAATACGCTGTTTCGTGTCTATAAAATATCAAAAACAAAAATTATAAATTGACCACTTTGGTAGCTCTAATGTAAATCGAAAAGAAGTACCTCTGCTAAGTAAATCAATTATTTTTATTACTAATTGTACAATCTTACAATCGTACTCTAGTACAAAATAGATGCTGAAAGGGTTAACGAAGAGTTATATTCCCTATTTTGTATTTTTTTTCTATACGAGAACCCAACATTTCAAAATATAGAAAAACAGGATGTCCATTGTACGGATGTGGAACAAACCCCGTTTTAAACTGTAAGCTGCACTTGTTGTAGGATTTATACTATTCGTTCTATATTTTAACCAGTATAAAGTGAATAAACTGCAACTGCGCTCGTTGAAACATTTTTAGTTTCGAGTATGCAGTATGCAGTATTTAAAATCCATGGAATGATTTCGGTAGATATCGAATTTGACTCGGATTTTAATCTCACTCCTAATTGCACAACACGTGGACGAGTAAAGTTTCGAGATTCTCGTTAGAATAAACAAAGTGATATCTTACAATGAAAACATGTAAGAGACAACACGAGTAAAAGATCGTGTGCTCCATTGACTCAGTTTTCGAATTCCAAGCGAAAAAGTCACTTTATGAGTGAAAATAATTGTAAAAGAAAGCATGAAAAGCATTGTAGAATATTTGGTTTGAACATCAAATAAAAAGTGAACGCGTTACATGCACGGTCGTTAATTTCCAACTACTAAAAATAGTGACATGTAACATTGAGGATAGTTTTTTCCTAAATTCGTCGGTTAATATAAAATAATATATATATAAAATAATATCAAAATAATGTTAATATAAAATATATTGAAATTTCATTAACTCTTTATCATCACGAATAACGACTAATACGTAGTGAGAAACGATATTGATAAAATTTAATACTATTCTGAAAATTGTATTCTACACAGAAATGATATAAGATATTTGTTGATTATTATTATTCAAAGTTTATTATTACTGATTATTGCTGTCATCGTTCGAAAATTCAAATTCAAAGTTTATTATCATTAACATTTATCATTATTGACTGCTGTTATTCAATGTTTATCAATATGTTATTGTCATCATTCGAGAATTCAAAATCAAAGTTTCATGAATTTCACAATTAATATCGATCGGGTGATCGACTTTCACTAGACACGCATCAATTCGATGCACGTGCTTTTCACCACGAATATTTGAATGACACAAGAAAATTGACGTTTGTTCGAGCGTTAATTACGTTACGGCGATCATACATATATTACATGAGTCTGACAACACGGCAGCAAGGTAGGAGAAAAATTTATCATGGAGGATTCGAGACAACGTAACTTTGTAGAGACAGTTTCATAGGAACAGTTTCAACGTAGCGATATATAGCGGTAGCAACTGGCAACGAACGTGTGTAGAATCCAGAAAAACGAAAATGTAATCTAACCGTGTGATATATCAGCGCTATTTGTAAAACAGTGATGGTTATAGTTTCGTTACTTTTCGGGAAAATAGGCGACAATAAGAATTCCACGGTTTCGTAGAAATTCTTTCCTCTCGTGTGACGTGCGAGTAACGTTAAAATGAAGCTCCGATATATATATATATATATTTTGCAAAGCTACGAAGTTTTTCTTTCGAATTCAAATCAGCTCTTCCCCTAAAACATTTTTATCGCGTTCGACTTGTATCGTTAACAAAGAATGTATCATTCATATCGTGGTACGCGGATAGTAACTTGTGTCACACGCCATCCACATAAGGAAACAAATATGTAAAACAATAAAACGATAAAGTAGTTTAAGTATTTTCAATTATTTTTCCTTTTCAATTCTATTAGTAATCCGTGATTATCGTCACATCACAACTTACAATTATTTTCTTTTTCTCTGTCAACTGTTTGCCAACCTAAATAACCGACTGTTCTGATTGATACTCGCAACATGTGTGTCGTGCAATCGTTGCGATTTATCGATACCAGAATCAACAGTTACACTGTTGGCTCGCTAACTCGCAATTTTTTGCAACAACTTGATAACGTGAGAGATTATTGTCCGAGTTAGTGTATTTTTACGATCAACGACGTTCGTATATAAAATTTATTCGGCTTCCAGTGTATATACAATGTTTAAATATTGCTTCGATCCTCTCACATACGATGGCCGAATGTTTTATGGATTCAATAGGGAACAGAAATGAGAGAAATCGGGATGAACGATCGGTTACGGAGAGGAAGTTTATAAGAGGAAAAAAGTAAGAGAACGTGGGAATTGGAAAAATGTAGAAAAATTCAGGCAAACGAACCTTCGATAGTTTATTACGTCTCGTAAGTAATGAAACGAATTTATATGAAAGTTCAGTTTCATTTACAAATGAAAAGCTTGAGACGAGCTACGATCAAATATAAGTGAATGAAACTATCCATCGAGATGTAACAATTTACGTGGAAATCAGAGCTGGTAATCTCAGTAAACGTCAATCTCACGGTCAATCTTTGTTCATCGATCCTATATTGAGTCAATCCTATCAACCTACTTCGAATTTACAAACAGTCAACATTGATACTAGAACTATCGACGATTATGGCACGACATTTTGTGCCACACGAATTAAACTGCAAAATGACTCTCAGTAACTGAGAACAGATTGTAACAAAATTTGTGACAACAGCGTAAAATTCACTGCAAAAGATTTTTTTTTAAATTAAAAATAAAATACTTCGCCGCACGTATGACGGAAAAAATGAAATTTTTCTTGGAGCTTCGAGGAATGAAAAGTACAATAAAATTGTAACGCGAAAAATATCGATAGCGTGTTTGTTGAATAATTTCGACGTAACTCGCAGCGCGTGATCGAAGGATACGAAATGCTAATAAAGTTGAACAAAGACCAAACCAACACCGACACGAAACAACCAATGAAATTTCAATCCATCGGTTAGATGACGATAGATCGATATAGTTCGAAGACTGTGTAAACGATCGTTAACGAGAATTCTGGAATCATAGTGGCTGGCCTTCGAGTCAACGAAGAGTTGTCGCCAAACTTGTCCACGGATCCGTGACACAATAGATTTCGCGTTTAGCTCTCGGACTTGGACGCGGTATAATTGGCCGTTCGTTCGCCTGGTTGTGCACAGTTGAGCATGCTTTAGCTATTCACGGCTAAATTAGATGTGTTTCTACGGTTCCGCGCGACGTCCTCCTGCGAGCTTCTGCTGAATCAGCTGGGATTCGCAACCACGCTGACAGAAAATCCATGCCTCTTTGAGAACGTCTGCCTGAAACCGATTTACTCTTCTTTCGCTCTAGATACGTACCCCACTATTGATAAACAGCGCTATTTGCTTTGATAAAAAAACTTCTCATCGTTGGTGATACGTTTTCACCGGGACGAGTCTTCTTTTATGGGAGATAAGATCCTTCGATTTCACGTGAACTCGTAATAATTGCAAATGATATTTCAATCGAGCCGTATCGATCGACTCTGTAAATTAAAACGTAGAAAAAATGAGAGAAATGCGATTTTCTTGAACTTCACGTCAGAATTTGTAATTACACGATGATAATATAAAATGTAATTATTTATAATTGCACGATCACCTAACGACGACGTGCGTTATACACTTTTCTGACAAACTGAACGGTAATTGTGTTTCTGAACAATGAAATTGAAAAATTCAGAAGAACGGAGTTAATCGATTTAGCTATTTACTTTGACAAAGACTTCTCATCGTTGGTGATACATTTTCCATTCTTTTTACAGAGACGCGTTAGATTTTTTTATAAAATTAAAAGATGTAAAAAAGATGAAGCAAATGTTCATAAAATCGACTTTTAATTTCACACGATGCATTCGTAAAAATTATAAATGACGCTTTAACCGAGCCGTATCGATAAACTCTATAAATTAAAAAGTAGAAGAAAAAAATAGGAACTTTAAACTTTGCGTTAGAATTTATAATTATTTACACGACAAATCTTTCTTTGACAGATAAACTCGTCGACATACGTTATATACATTTATTGATAAATTGAACGATAATTATGTTTCTGAACAATGAAATTGAAAAATTTACAGAAATCGAGTTGATCGATTTAGCTCTTGAGACTCGTTCAGTACTTATTTACAAGCGGGGAATCGTCAAAAATGAGACAAACGTTCACGCCTTGGAAGAATTCGTATTTGGAAGTCGTTCAAAATTATTTTAAAACTTTCGAATCAGTTTGCAACAACGATCGATCAAAGTCGGTTGTTACAGACCTGCAAACTTGTCCATTATCAGGTGTAACAGAGCTTATAGTCCGTTATTCGGGTACTCAAATGTGCACGCTATCAATCTACACTTTACCTACGCTGGAACCAGTTGGTTATTCACCTAGTTCGACAAGCAACTAGCAGTGAAAAAATCGCGTACCAGCTGGATAATTCAAGATTTATGATCCCCCGGAGGAAATAACTCGCGCGGTTCAATTGCGTCGCGATGCATTTAGTTAATAATATTCGCACGTTGCAGAGCGTGTGATAATTTATTAAACGAACTCGACAAAGTTAAAACAAAAACTAGAATAACATGAAACAAACAAAATTGTTGTCAACGGATCTTTGAAAAATCTCGCGTGCAAGTGGTGTGTCGCTGTTTCAACCGAAGTTTTACATTATCTCGTTCAAGTTGGAACGAGTTGGAACGTGGAAATACGTGATAACACGGCTCGTGTCGAATCGCGGGAAGCTTTCGCAATTTGTTCACGTGATTATTCCAATTTTAGAAACTTTGCTTATAAATAAAGTTGGGTTCTGAAGATCTTTTCGACCTCGGCATGTGGCTTATTAAAATAGAAATTGATTTATGTAAATAAAAGTAAATGGAAAATTTTGATTCGAGCGGTGTTACAAAAAGGTCTTGATTTTCCTAAGTGCATAAGAGTATTTCATTAAACCCTATGTCAATTAAATGAACGCTCAATTGACGTGCGTATATATAACTAAATAATTCGCGCTACGTCTTTCTACGCACGTATCGTACATACTGTTATTCTACTTAAAAGAAAGACCATTAAGTACGTAAAACGTTATCCGTGCTGAATAACAGAGGTTCTAGATCAACAAATGTACGTATATGGGATATCCTAGATTAAAATATCTGAACTGTGCCGGCACGTTTTGACTAACAATTAATATATTCTATCGGAGGAAATCAAATCGAACACGATTTGTTCCCCGATATCAAAATTTCACTCGATATTTTCGACGTTTTATTTTGGTAAACTTTCTCGGTAAAAGCGCCCGTGAAACAGTATCGTTAAATTCGTCTCGTACTCCCTGTCATTTTGCAGAACAATAGCCGACGTTATTATCGACACGTCTCCTTAAATTAATTTTTCGCGTGAATATGTTTCTATACGAGATAGATTGACGCGTAAAGTGAGAACTTTCCGAGTTGTTCGTTAATTTATTAATAACACACTATTAAAAAAAAATATCCGAAATCTTGCATTTCAAACTCACTCTCTTTATAAATTAATAAAATTATATAAATTAATTCACTCTTGCATCTTACACAATTTTAAAAAATAAAATAGAATACAACCAATCAATTTTTTTTCTTTTTTTTATATTTTTCTTCCATCGTCGTCCAAAATCCTTCAGATTCTGCTTCTTCAAACTTTCTCGCATAAACATATTAGAAAACATATTTAGTTGCCAAATAAAAAATGCTACTTTTTATCGTTAAGAATATATAAAATAGTTTATGACAGTATATATATGTATAAATTAATTTACGACTTCAATTGGTAACAATAACGTGGATCAATTTCATTTGATTATTAGTGATTGATATAAATTTTAACGCGGAATCATTAAATGAAATGATTCTGCACTGCACGAATAATGTAATTAATGATTATAAGTGCGCTGTTAAACATCAAGCTACGAGATTCATTTCAATATTTCGAAATTGCAAAAATCTAAAAATTATTCTCAATGTGTAATACGTTGGTTCACGAAGCCATATCTAAAAGCAATCGATTACTATGTCTGTTGCGAATCGAGTTGATACGCTGTTCATTTCGATATTTCAAAATTACAAAAACTCGAACCACTATTAATAAATGTTTGTTGGTTTACGAAACTATACTTAAACGCAGTTGATCGCAACATCTCTTCTTCTATGTTTGGGAATAGGAGTTAATCTATCAAAATTCAAATTATTATTATTAATAATAATTATTAGCCTAATATACATTATATATATATATATAAAATAATAATAATAGCTTATTATTATTGCTTTCTTCATCTGCTAAAATGAAGTACAACCATTTTTCAATAAATAAAGTTGTAAGAATAAACACGCAGAGCTCCCAACACTATAAGAACGTAATTAATCAAAATTATGAAAATTTAGATTTTTCTGGACACTACGATACTCTCCCTTCGTACATCTTTGCCTTCGTATCTCTTTGTCATTCGTATTGATAACTGAGAGATATAGTAAGGTAGCGAATAGAGTGATTAGGCCCAAGGGGAAACGACCATAACAGGGGATCGTGCGCCATGTCAAGGGTTTGTGACACATCGATCACTATTGAGAGCGTAGAACGTAGAAACTAGAACCGTTTCATACGATATACAGAAATGCAAATTTTCCACGCCCGCGCATGACACGTGACTGTAATAAACAGTTGTTTATTAAATCGTAGAATGTTAATCGACATGTTTCTAGGAAAAATATAGCTCTTCTCGCTATAAACTCGCAATATACAACTTGTATGAACATATCGATCGTACCGGTCTAGTTTCGTTGATACCACACGTTCGAAAATTAAGTATATTAAATTTCGTATTAATAACTATAAATCTTAACCACAAAGATTTGAGGAGAAAATTTCACAAAAATATACGCGCGCTATATTTTAAATATTAAAAAGAATGAAAGCGATTCAATCAAACTGTTCGTGATCTTATAAATCCCACCCGTATTACGTGCTGCTATCGCACGATCGTTTCGCTTGCATTCGTGCGAAAAGGATCAGATGGAGAGAGAGAGAGAGAGAGAGAGAGAGAGAGAGAGAGAGAGAACATTTCGTCGGTTCCCGCGCCAACTTGCGGGCTAGCTCGTTGATTCGCGGAAACGTCGGAAAGTTGAACTTCGCCGCCGAACTTTCGTCTCGCGGTGAAAATTCGGCGAGAAGGGTCGCGTCGCTTACAGTTGTACGCACGCATCGTGAACGCGACATGCGCGAGAATTAATTAAGCTAGATACAGGTGGTCAGAGGGCACAGCCTTTCCGCGAGAGGAGGAATTCCGTTCGCCGGGAGAATTCGTACGCGCGCGCACCTCTGATTTTCAGCTCGAGCGTCTGCTCGCGTCGCGCGTCATTATATTATAAATTGTATCTCATTAGAAGTGACATTAACCGTGGTAACTAGCCAAACGTTAATTACACGATCTCCCGGTTCATTTTATCCCGTGGATTTTATATTCTATCTCGCTCGCTCGCTCGCTCGCTCGCCGCCGGCCCGCCGTACCGTTAACTTATAATTTACGAAATAATTATAATTTTGCTTCAGCCGGGCCGGATAATAATAATAATTAGAGCGTATCTGCGCGGTCCGCCTATTATCGGCAATCCAGAGGAACGACTGGTTAAATATGTGTTCGGTAAAAACCGGTCGAATAAATATCCCCCCTCTCTCCGCTGTCTGTGTCTGGCTTACCGCGTGTCCGCGCATTAATTACAATCGCCCCGCGTTATTTTCAGCAGGTTCTCCGCGTTCCGGGAAGAAATTCACGCGCGAAATCGAGAATCAGTGAAAGTTGCCGACGACGGTGACAGTTTTGCAACTTTTCTGCGTATATTTTACAGGAAATTCAATCAATATTTTACAACAGACGCATAAATAAATAATAAGATATGCGTGATAGAGAAATACATGCATAATAAATAAATACTATTATTTGCTAATTAAAAAGTGAACAATTTCTATATGTGTATATAATTGTAATTACACATGTATTTCTATTTCGTGCACTTTCTTATGATTTTGAGCCAACCGTTTGTAAAACTATTATATTCCAAAATAGGAAACGTTTAGAGAAAGTACAGAAATGTCTCAAAAATAATTACGAGCAAATTTCAGAAATTGATTCATACGCGAAAGCTATGAAGAAAATGTTTGAAAACTAACTGATTTGTGGCACCAAGCAATAATGATTTTAAACATCATTTGTAAAGACACAATCAGCAGACTATATACACATTTGCACAAATTTTTATTAGTTACGAGTTGACGTCAAAATTTTCAAGATTCTTTCATGAAATCGTTGCAATAATTTAAAACACATATTGGGTATATGAACAACTTTGCAAATATCTATATTTATTTATTTCTAATTAATACTACCGTAAACTTATTTTCGAAAGTCTAGAAATGATTGAAAGAATCTCAGAAACTAAGCTAAAACGAAATTTTGATAGAAATTCGTAACACAAATTCACACAATCGATCAAGCGACGCGTTGCAAATTCAATTAAACAGCGCACGTTAACCACTTCGATCGACTGCGAATCTCGAATTAACGCGAATCGACGACACGATGTTTAGACTTTCCGAAGAACAACAAGAATATCGACAATACAAGTGAAAATGTAGCGCGATATTTTCAGCAACATTCCTAGCGTCTGATCAGTCGTGCGAGTCGCGGATATTAATCAGGTTCGTTCCAACGTTATTCCGCGTTATCGGGCAGGAAATTCACGCGTGGCAAGAACAATAGTCGGGCAGCGTCCGGCCGTTATGCTAAGAATCGCTGTAAAAGGAGCCTCGATAAGCGAGACGTGGAACAGCGGCGAGGCATCCGTGTGTTGTAAATGAAAGCCAGGGTCAATTAAGTCGAGGGATCGTCGCATCTCGTAACCCAGTCAAACCGGTACCCCGAGCAGAATGAAAGAAACGAACACCTATCTTGCGCTCTTCAACGTCGGATTGCGCCTGCCCGTTCGGTGTGCACGGGACGCGCGCGCTTCTAAAAGGGAAACCCCGCGTGTTTCGCTGAATTTCTCTTCGGCAAGTTTTTAGACGCCGCGCGTTGCGGCGAGCCGCTTGCTCGGCTATACAGACCAAATGGGAACAGAGGCCGGCGCGTTCGCGAGAGGAAACGCCTTGGCCTTCTCGTCCCGAGTATTCTATGGGAAACATTGGGTCGCCTCGGACCCGTGGCTCGATTCACTCGCCCCGAGGCCCCGCAAAGGCCGAAATCGAACTTGTTTAAACTTACAAAACACGAAAGCAATTCCCCTTGCCTCCCTCCTCTTCACCCAAGAGGAAGAACTTCTTACCGAGAAATTAAACAATTTTACACAACGCTGGCGGAAATCGGAGTTTAATATGACAAATATGGAAGGAATCTTGATCGTAAATCGTAAAGATAAAGATGGATTAAACGAGAAAAAATGGAAAAAATGGCAAGGAATCGAAAGAAATTTATAAATGTAATAAAAATTATTAATCTTAAAGAAATTATTATATTAGAAATGTTATGTTTGTTGATATAGAAAATTGTTTGTGTAAAATTTATAATAATAATATTTATTAGTGTACTAAATCGTGATGAAATTGATCAATGAAAATTAAATTGGAAATTAAAAAGGAAACAAATTGACGGACACTTTCGCGCTGAAAGTTATTCGATTTAATCGTTTGAGTTGTAATATCGAGTTGCACTCGTGATAGGAATTATAGTGTCGATGTGAAAGGAAGAGCAGATCACAGTCCTATGGAACACGAATTTCAATTTCAATTTTAATCCTTCAAACTGATAAGTACAAATTATACGCTTTCAATGCTTTACATCTGACACGATATAACATGTTATAATAACTTGTGTTTATTGAACATTGAGAAGAAAATCGTAAGACAAGGGGTTAAAAAAATATATATAACTATGTTTTTGGATGAACTATGGAATTACTCGACATAGAGTTCTCAATTTAGGATGTTTCATAGTTTCAGTAATGTTAGAAATAATTTCACACGTTATCACGAAATTAATCTCTTAAACACTGAAACCAGACTAAACTGAAGCGTAAAAATTCCATCAAAGGTAAAATAAAAAAGAAAGAAAAATAGAAAAACTTTATAATACAGTACACTTCTTAATACTTTTTACACATTTTACGAAAAATTATTTAAATCTTTTAAAAAATGCATTGTTTCACATTTATCTAATATTATTTTACACCCATCTAAAATTATGAATCATCTTGACCGTGTAAGTTTTAGTTAACAAGCTCTTAATGCGCGCGTACTCTTGTACGAAGCATTAGAACCAAAAAGAATCAAAAAATCTCGTACGAATTTTCAATTTTTTCGCATCACCGACGTTTTTCTTAGAAAAAAAAAACACACAAAATTTTTCGAAAGAGAACACAGTTATTACAAAAATACACACGAGCGAAGCCAATTTTGTTCGTCGCAGCTGCATTAATACAAATTGTTTCGCAGCGCAGCCTGAATAAATACGAGTCATCGATTAATACACCAGTTACGTTAAAACAGATCGACGCGCGTGCCAGAAAAAAAGCGTTGCAATTCGCTGCAAGTAACGAACGTTGCGGCGCGATATTGTTATCTGGAGCAAAGCAATTCAAATTCTTCGGCACGGTGCCGTTCAAACGTGACAAACGTCGAAGAAAAACATTATTTCCTTTGAAAGTGGAACACGACCGGCGTTGCATTTCGATCGTCTGTGAAACTGTCCTCCCCGCCGAACCATTGTATCGTTGAAGGGGACATTCGATGATAATCCCGGCAAGCAAAATATATATTCTCATTCGCCGGGCGAACGAGCGAAAGCTCTTTCATTCCGCTGTCAGAAATTACGGGGTATCGGTCCTGTTGAATCGAATCGGCCGACTTAAAGAGGGGCTCGTTTCGCGCGCGCGAATCGATATAAGAACCCGGGGAAAAATTTAATTGGATTGAAAACTTGCGGCCCTTCCACCATTTTTCGGGGTGTGTGTTCGATCGTTCTGTTCGGCCGCGAACTTTGATATAACGTTATCTCTCGAGTGTGGTATAGAAAGACGGTGGGAAGCATTCGATATCGCCGAATGAAAAATTTCCCCCTTTTATTGGCGTCATCGCTCAGTTGATTTTTCTCTCCGTCGACGTTCGTTCCGCGTTTTCCCCCTTACTCGAGAAATCGTACGAGAAAATTCTTCTTACCCGTGAATGTGTATGAACGCAGTGTATATCACAGTTTTTATCTTTTCATCGATTGCAATTGAAAATCTTTCTCACGGTTCTAATTAAAAATATCGTCTCGCCCGTTTGAGCAATTACTGTATGTTACTGTATGTTACATTGACAGAAATTAAAAAAATAAAAAAAATAAAAAAAATTGAACATGAAAGAAAATAGCGATCGATAAAACGTAGCTAAGCAAGTAGAAAATGAAAAGTTAAATTAAATGAAACACGATTCACATCGGAGAACGTCGATCCTAATTGATTCTAACGTTTCAATCTCAAATCATTGCTTGAACCAAGGCACGCGTATTGTTTTCAAATTATCTGCATTGAGAAAATATGAAATTCGCGGGGAACAACGCACAATCTTTTACATTACACTTTGGAGAGACCAACGAGGGTAATTACGCGCAAACAGATAGCAAAACAAATTTGACGAGTCGATTTCGCGGCTCTGTTCGCAAAATGTCAACGGAAGCGGGGTGAAAATCCGTGCGGTCCGTTTGGCGAGCAACTCATCAATGAAGCGGTCAGTGAAATTTCGGCAAAGATTAGCTTTGCCGCAACGGTCGATTTGCGGTAGACTTATTTACTTGTTTACGCGCCGGTTCAACGGCGTGAATTCAATTTGGTTGGCGGAAACGTCGAAATAAAGAAGCACGACGGGATCTGGCACGAAATCTGTGCCACGACGCAACAAGCGCGTTATCAACTCCTCTTCAAATCGAAACGATAGCTATGAACGTCGTCGTGGCGCACACTTGCCCCGCAAAGTCGTCGAAAAGAATGATTCTCCGCTGGTAAATTCAAATGAAATACCTTTCGAGAGAATTAAAAGCTAACGAGTGCACACGGTGTCTTTTAAAAAAACACATAGCCCTAGTAAGGGCGTAAAATCATGGTTGATGGACACTTGCATCTTTGTGTCCAAGTTTGATACTTTGTATCTAAGTTTCGAGAACGAAATTTAATTTTATTTGCTCGCTTACTTGTTTATTCGATACAGTTCCTTTCATTTCGTTTCGTGTATTATAAAATTCTTTTACTTAAGAAGGAGGAGGTATACTAGCCAATTTTATTAAATGTACAGAGGTTGGACAAAGTAATGGAAATACTTACTTCGCATCTGATTCCCAAGAATGCATTATAATTGTTGCTGTTTGCTTACTTGTTCATCAGATACAGTTTCTTTCATTTCGTTCCGCGTATTATAAAATTCTTTTATAAAGATGGAGAACATATTTTGTTAAGTGTACAGAGGTTGGACAAAATAATGGAAACTAAACTAGTTTAGAATGTTTAGAATTTTATTAATATCGTGAAGGATGTTGGGCGTTAAATGTAAAAATACTATAATAATAATAATTAAAGGTAAAATAAAATGAAAAGAAAAAAATCGATTTAAAGTTGAATTATTAACTGAAAATCCTCCTCATATTCGTTCAACAATTATTTGTCCAATATAAGATAATGCTGATAATAGATTAGTAATTACTATAGCTCCTCAAAATGATATTTATCCTCGTGGTAATACATATCCTAAAAATGTAGTTACTAAACTATTGATAAAAATAAAATTATTCTACTAATTAATCAAACATAATTAAGTGAAGTCTAATATGAATATAAATTAATAAAAAATAAAATGATGCTCCATTTATATGAATCATCCTGAATTTATATCTTTTATAATATGAGAAATTTTTTTAAAAGCAAAATCAATATTTGGACAATAAAATTCCTAATATTGATCCAAAATTTCATATATAATTAATATTATTTGCTTCAATAAAATTTGAGTTATTCTCGAAATAAATATTCATACAAATCTTCAATGATATTTAATGGGATTATGGTATTCTTCATATAATATTTTCTCAAGCTCTTTTAGTGAAGTCATTCTGCACAAAATAGTCCTTTAACTAGTCCTGGATTCAAGACAAGACGTAACGCGAGCAAAATCGAGGCGAACAATCGCAACAACGCGATACGCATTTTATACAAGGTGTTCCCATTATTTTCTCTAATCTCTGTATTTATTTTAATTTCATTTTGAAACGTTCCAGAACAACGAAATAAAGTTCTGAGAACTTGTTGAATATTTGAAACCTTGAAGTATCCTTGGAGCATAATAAATTTTTGGCACTTGTCGTTAGCAATAATTAATAATTAATTAACAACTTGAGTTAAAGAAACTCAGTAAAAATCAATCAAAACGCTCTCTAATAAGATTTGGATTTTACATTAAAAATTTCAGATTTTTAACGCTCGAGAAAGCTTACTTAATCAGACACAGCATTAAAAAAATCATCAGAGGTGAGAATTATTGTACATTATTTTATATTAATCATCGATTAACAAGATATTTGTAAAAGTTCATACTCCAAGCGGCGTATGTATGTATGAAAATTCCAAAATAAGAATAATGTCTCTTCAACAACGCAATGACAATAAACGATCTAATTATGTTGGCACAGAATATTGCCTACACTCGCGTATTCATCGAGTTGTCAACTATGGTTGGTAGAGGAGACGATTGGGTTGACGATACCATTCGACCGAACTACTAGCTCACGCGATCGTATCGCTACGCTATTAATCAAAAGAGCCGCTTATTTCGCGTTATATTCATGAATTTTTATTTTCTTTTCTCTTTTTTTTTTTTTTTTTTCTTTCGCGTCGTATCTAAGAACAGATCTATCTGACGTTATTTACGGGCCAGTGGCCGGCTCGGTTATTTATTTAAAACGATAAATCTTCGAGATTTTTTACGCGTTGTAATCGTCCATTTTCATATTAGCATGCAGCCGATTTCCAAAATGCTTGACCCGATCGCGCGGAGCGGAATAAACCAGCTTTAGAAGCTAGGCCGTGTTGCTCTCCTTCGGAATAAACCTCCGCTGACCGATCGGTGTATATCATAAAATATAACACACAACGAAAGTTAGAATGGCCAGTTCTCGCTGACGAATCGTGACCGAATCGATTTCGTTACAGGTTAGATAGGTTAGAGATATACCTACATGCTACGTCGAGCGGTAGATACTCAGAATATCGAAAACTATATTTCCTGCGCCTTCGTGCCGCGTGGAATTTTATTTTTCGACTCGTCTGGCTCGGAAATTCGTCGATGCGAAATTTACGGCAAATGAAACAATGGAAGCACGGAGCGTTCGAGTGAGATGCAAACACGTAGCAACGAGGCTACGAACGAAGAATCGAATTCCTACGAGAAAACACCGATTTCGGTGAAATTTGGCGTAAATTAGTTTAAATTTTAAAATATTTGATACGTATTTCTTTTTCTTTCTGATTCGGCAATCGTCGATGTTGAAACTATCCTCAAAGTTAGGGGTCCGGAATATATAATACTTTGTCAAATACCTAAGAAATGATTGAAGATATAGTTTTTGTGTAAATTGATGAAATTAATGTTTTCTAACGACAAATTTAACCGTGTATACCATTTTGCGGAAAAACTGTTTATTCAAACAATATATTAAAGAAACTATATTTCTGTCGTCATTTCTTAATGGTTTTCTAAATAAATGTTAATACACTTTAATATCCGTTTATGAAAACTATATATTCACAAGCAAGTTGGAATCTTAATTTTTATCGTTAAAAAGAAAAATTCATTGTTTTCAAATATTTCTGAACATGCACCGCAGAGACTAAACAGACAGTTGTCTAAGCGACACTCACGTGACGCGTGTGACAACTTTACAATTTTATTTCATCCGAATTTCGCAACACCTCGTGCGTCTCCACCCTAATTCTGCCAACCTGTTATCGTTAAATAATTTCTCGATGGGACAATTGGACGCACGGCGCAGAGACGAAGTAACTAACGAGATTATTTTCATTCGTTTCTGGCGAGCACGCGATTCGAAATAATTCGCGGGGAGGCAGAGAGGGAACCTAACGAGATGTGAATGATGAACGATAAAGCTTTTAACGCTGGCACAGTTCCTCTTTCTGTCGAAAATAGGCAACGGATTGCCTTTCGGCCTACCTTATCCCTATGGATTACTCGATGCTCATATTCGTTGAAAGCACTTCGATGTTAATAAACGTTCGCGCCGTATCGATGCCACTAGTCGAGGCCAGAAGCTCGATACGAGGCACGATATAGCCCGGTCGGTACGCGCGGGGAAAACTTATTTACCTGCGTCGATCGGACGAGAGTTTTCCATTGAGCTATTATGGTGCCTTTTCGCGAGTCTGTCGCCATAATTAATTGCAGAACTTCATTACGATAGCACGCAATACATACGCGATTACGTAATATTTCCTAATCACGGGCGTGAATTGAAACGGCTCCGCGTGTAATACTCGCGTAATACGGCGATGGGTAACGTTTACAGAAGCAATTGCGTAAAATATAGCAAAATAATCGCGCGACATTGAAATCTAGTAAATTACACGATATTAGATAAACCTATTAATATTAAATACAGCAGACCCATTTACGTTGAACACGTTTCTTTCGTTCGTAAAGGATTCGTAGGTCGAGATGTACCTGATATGCCACTTCGTACGTGTAATTTCCTAAATGTCTTGCAGAGAGAGAGTGGGACAATCCTTCGCACATGTACGTACACGAACGCAATTACCGAAATTGATCGACACGTCGAGTCTGAGACTTGCACGTATCCTACATCCTAAAAATACAGCCTTAGACACGAACGAGCCTCAATATATATAGTACGCTCTGTTATAAAACTGTTAAACGAAAAAAAACATTTGCCTATAGCAAAGAAGCAAAACTAGAACCCGGCGGTGTTTGAAAAACTACGAGATATCGTACGTGTGGCACATGCGCGGGCAAAAAATTACAGGTCCGTGGGTAAAAGAGGTCAACCTTTTGCCTTCTCTGGAAAATGCCAGCTCTGGGAAACACTTTAACTCCTCCTGTAGTCGGTCTGCTCGTTATTTATCGTCCGCGATCGACGTTTCTTATCGATCAGCTGCCCTCCCCCTTTCTCTAGTTGTTCGAGTGTGACGGATTTTCACAATCGCGAGTAAATTCTCGCGCGCGGGCGTGGAACTCGCGAGGTCAGGCGAAAACCCTCGGTGAAAACCAGAGAGCCATGCAAACGCAGCAGCGACGAAAAGGGAGACGAGTGGCGTTCATAATAAAGAAAAAAA